>NC_092438.1:7778244-7783244 GCF_036169615.1 Heliangelus exortis | reverse complement strand
CCGCACAGTCCTTGTCGGGCGGGCGCTGGAGCCTCCCGCTCCCGCTTCTTTGGCTGGGGTAGAAGGGCTCTGCCGTCTGGTCGCAGGTGCCGGGGGGCGGCTCGGAGGGGGCGGCGGCGGCGGGGGGCGGCGGGTGGTGCGCCGGGGGCTGCCCACGGGGTTTGGCGTCGGGCGGGGCGGGCGAGAGGCCCCCCCCGCCGCCGCTGTCGCTGTCGGAGCTGGGAGTACTGTGCAAGGAGAGGCCGCTGGGCGAGTGGAGATGCCGGCTTTGGCTTTTGAGCAGCTTCTTCTCGTGCTTGCGCTTCTTCTTCTCCATCTTTTCCAGCTCCTTGCGGGCGATCTCCTCCGGGTCCATGGGCTCCCCGCTGCACGTCGTGGGGTGGGAGTTGTGAGCCGGCCGCCCCGGGCCTTTCTTCGTATTCTCTTTCTTTCTCCATTTAGCCCGGCGGTTTTGGAACCAGACCTACACACCGAACAACGAGAAGCAATTAACACCCAGAGCACCGGCCCCCCGCCGTGGCCAGGGCGGGGAGCGGCGGGGAGGGGGGGGAAGCGAAGCTCAGGCCTCCCCGTTCACCCCTCGATGTGCCGGCAGCCCCATCCACAGGACCAGGCGTCTGCGAGATGGAAAAGCAAGGCGGGGAGGACAGGGGGGCAGAAAGAGATATCCAAGCTTCTTCAACAGGGTAGAGAAGAAAAAAAGAGGGAAAAAAAAAAAAAAAAAAAAAAAAAAAAAAGGCAATGGGGGTGCACACTCACGCACACACACGCTGCACCCTGCCCACACCGACGCAGCGGGGATGGAAGGGATAACACAGCCATCCCCGCGGCTCTCCCCTGTGGCCAAAGAGTGCAGAATAACCAGCCGGAGCCCTGGCCTGCAGGACCGGGCCCGATCCCTCCGCTTTAGCACACAAAATGAGATAAAGCACAATAAGCGGCCCAAAGGTAGGAGCAGGGCCTAGGCCTCCGGCCCATCCTGGGTGTCGGAGCAGAGGGGCTGGATCAATCCCAAAAAATGGGCTTTGGTTGGATTTGTCATACATTAGAGGAGGAAAAAAAAAAAATTAAATCCTCTCTGCTCCGGCCCTTCTCCTGCTTACTTCGGCAGTTCCCCGGCGGGCACACGCGTCCCCTCCGCTCCTGCGGGGCCTCGGCCCATTGGGGTACCAGCAGCGCCGGTCCCGACCGGAGCACGACCCCACTTTGGGGATTTCGGTGACCCAGTCGCGGCTCCTTCCCCCTCTCCGGGGCCCGGCGGGCCCTGAGAGAACCTCGCCGGCTGCCGAGCCCTCGAGCACGGCCAAGAGGATTCTCCCGAAGCCGGCTCGGTGCAGGAAAGGCGGCTCGGAAAGACACCGTGAGACAAAGCTGACGGAGGAACCGCGGCAAACGGCGTCAGCTCATCCCGGGGCCTGAGCTCGGTGTAGGACGCATTCCCCGCACACACAGCCACCCAGCCCCACCGCACCGAGCAGTCCCACACGGCCGCAGAGCAGTGGCCCCAGCTCGGCCCCGAGTTCTGCAGCCACCGCGGCAGAAAACAGCATATAGAAATCCCGCAACAAATCCGCATCGCACAGACATCCCCCGAGTCAATTCCCGTTTTAATTTTTTTCAGAATTACTGCAGCAAATCGATGGTTGCCCTCCCCATCTCGGACGACCAGGGGTCCGAGCAGTTCCTTAAAATTAAGTTTTACAAGTTCCACATGCTCTGGATACACCTACCAGCGTTATTGGCACTCTCCAGTGTACCCTGACCTGTGATTAAGCCCCATATTTTCATACTCATCTTCCGCCCTGAGCTCATTTAAGAAAAATATTACAGTACAAATATATATTTTAAAATTTATGGAAGCCAGCCTGGAATGCCACTCTTCGGGTCTCGTTTGCAAGATTAAAAAATAATAATAATAATAATACGAAAATAAACCAGCAAGGACGACTGCACGGCAGGGAAACAAAAGGAGAGGGCCAGGAGGAACGGGGCCGTGGGGTCATCCCGGAGCGAGGATGCGGGTCCGGGCGGTCGGGGCCTCCCCGGGGACCGTTCGGCTCAGGGAGAGGGCAAGGGAGGGGGGTGGGGGACACGCCAGACGTTTTTACCTGCACTCTGGACTCCACCAAGTCCAGCCTGAGAGCCAGAGCCTCTCGCATAAACACGTCCGGGTAGTGACTCTCATTAAACGCCTTTTCTAGCTCCTCGAGCTGCCAGCCAGTAAAATTGGTGCGGGTTCGTCTTCTTTTACAGCCAGGACTTTCTTTGTCCGGGTCACCCGAGTCTGAAAAGGCAGAAATACCTTCAGGTCCCTGGAAGATAGGCCTTCTCCCCCCCTCCCTGCCATTCACAGGAGCCTTTTAACTTTTGTGCTCGGAAGCTTTGGTAAAAGAGCGGGATTATACACACACCTGCGCTAAAAATGGGGAGGAACCCGATCTGCCCTCGCCTCCTCCGAAAATGTACTTTACAGAACATTTATTCCTGAAGGAAGCTCTCCACAGGCACTGAGCTGGCAGAGAGAGAGAGAGAAGTTCCAATATTTGCTCCAGCCACCAAAGGTTTAATTAAAAAATAAAATAAAAATTAAAAGCCCCCCTCCTTTCCCTTCCCCATTACCCCCCTGGAGCAGCTGACCGGGCCCGCAGGTCACGGCTCGGTCCCGCAGTGGACAGGGCGGCCCCCGGGCCTCCCGCAGACCCCCAGGCACGGATAGGAGAGGGGCTTGGGTGTTCGCAGCCTCTTTGAGAACGTACAGCTCCAGGCTGGGGATTTACAGCCCTAGCTGCACCTCTCCTAACCCTTCTCCCAGGTATGGAATAAAAACCGATAATTTTTATTTAGTTGAGGTGAAGAGGGGGAATGTTCTAGGACTAATGAAAAGGATGTTGGGGCGACGGACTGTTTTAATAGCTGAACAATAGCGGTGCCACAGGCCGGTGGGGATGGAAAGAGAGCACTTCCTTTCCGTTAAATCGTTTTAAAAAAAAAAAAAAAAAAAAGAAAAAAAAAAAAAAAGAACGCTCTTCATTTCCCAAACTCCAGCGATTTCATTTATTTTTATATAAGTATATATATCTGCTTTTATTATTGGCAAGCTCTGAACCCCCGCCCCAGAGAGGAACTTTGGGGGAAAGCACCGGGCCCGGCCCGCTATTGTTCAGGGCACACGCGTGGCCCCACGCCGGTGGGAACGAAAGATGCTCCAGGCGCTCGGCCCGGGGACCCCCGCCCCATCCTGTCTGTCCCCTTGGGGGGCCCAGTAAAACCATCCCCCCTCCAGGCACCCCAATATCGGCCGAGGGGGGTGCTGGGGGAATGCGGTGCTTTTCTTCCTCCGCGCTGACACGCTCCGGGCAGGGAGCGGTGGTCGGAGCAGGGCTGAAGGGGAGGGGGGGGGGGAGTAGGTCGGGGCCGCTCCTACCTGCGAGCTTGAAGGTCTGGCTGTCCCCGCTCACCCCGCAACCGGAGGGGATGAGCGGCGCCGGGTTGACCACAGAGGCAGCGCAGGAGCCGCTCAATAATCCATCGATGGAGAAGGGAACGGAGGCGGCCGCCGATTGCAGCTGGTGCCCGGCCAGCTCGTAGACGTGATGGTGACCGAGCGGGTAAGGGAAACCCACCATCCCCCCGAATTGGGCATGGGGATGCTCCAGGATGCGGCTGTCCATCATGGGGGCGGCTCTAGCGCGGGGGGTGCCGGCGAGGCTGGGGGCGCGGGTGGTGGGGCGGCTGGGGCCGGGGGTGCTGCTGCCGGAGGAGGAGGAGGCGGCGCGGCGAGGGGCTCATGCTGCAGGGCGCCCGGGCGCTTTAACTTTATCAACATCAGGCTCCCAATAATTAGCTCAGGCTGGGGGAATTTGGGACCAATAAGAAACGTTAATCGGTCCTGACGTCAGAGACGTGCCAGTGTGGGGAGCAAACGTTTTCCATATCGATTGCTAATTATACCTGACATCCAGCCTCAATAAACAATATCAGAGCTGTCACAACAAGACAAGGGGGGCTTTGATACGAACTCCAGCCCGAGGAGGGCGGCGGGGGCCGGGCGGGCAGGGGAGGGTGCGGGGAGGGGGGGGGGGCGAAACTCACGGATCCGCCTGATACCCGGTTAAATACTAAACAGCCGGAGTTACACACACACACACACACACACACACACAGCCTCCCCCCACACACACCCCCAGCCCTCCAACCCACCCTCTTCCCCCTTGTCCCCTCCCCTCTCCAAATCACTAATAGATTTCCCTTTAAAACATTCGCCAGCGTGTTGTGGGGATTTTTCACCAGAAATGCTCTACTCTCTGAACCTTTAAAGTGATGTTGCTCCAATTACAGAGAGACATTGAGCGGCAAATAGACTGATCCAATAATAGGAGATTCATCATCCGCTCTTTCCAGAGCTGTCACATTGAATTTAAAACTACAAGCCTTTTCATCTCCTCTCCGGCTCTATAACAGGGGAGAGGAGAGGGGGGCAGACGGAAAAAATGGGGAGAGAGAAGAAAAAAAAAGAAAAGAAAAGAAAAAAAAAAAAGTAGAACCGTCTGCAGCGTTTATAAGGAGATTTGAGCATATCAATCGAAATCATAATTAATGCAATCTCGTATCGATTCGGCCACGGATACCCCCCTCCCCAGCAGCAACCACAACCCAGGAATTGTGAGCGCAACCACAACCAGGAGCAGCCTCTGTTCGCTAAAAGGGAGGCCAATAAAATAAAATAAAAGAAAAAGAAAAAAAGAAAAAAAACCCGCGCTGTATAAAGTTCCCTTCTGTCCCCTTTATCATCGCGCCCAACCTCCCCGTCCCTCCTCCCCCCCGCAGGAAAAGCAACCGATCGCACACCCCGATCTTCGCCCCGCCAGTCATTAACAGCTTCCAAACAGTCACCAAATTTATCCTAATTAAATTCTGGCCCCATAGAAGTTTTCACGCAAATAAAATATTGATGAGTGCCCCAGTCAGTCGTTCAAGGGGCGGTTCAGGTTCTCCGGCAA
>NC_092438.1:2338244-2435744 GCF_036169615.1 Heliangelus exortis | reverse complement strand
AGTCCTTTCTCTGGGTCCTCCAGGTTTGGCAGAACCAAAAAAAAAAAACAAAAAAACAAACCAAACCAAAAAAGCCATTGGGGTAGATCCTGAAGAGAAGGTTTCATCTGCCCCTGGAATTGCACCATATTCCCTTGCCCTGAGCCCAGGACTCTGCCTGCATCCCAGACAGGGGCTGGGGACTGATCCACAGCATCCCTGGGGTCACCACAGCATCCCTGGGGTCACCACAGCATCTCTGGAATCACCACAGCATCCCTGGAATCACCACAGCATCCCTGGATTCACCACAGTATCCCTGGGGTCACCACAGCATCCCTGGGGTCACCACAGCATCCCTGGGGTCACCACAGCATCCCTGGAATCACCACAGCATCCCTGGATTCACCACAGTATCCCTGGGGTCACCACAGCATCCCTGGGGTCACCACAGCATCCCTGAGGTCACCACAGCATCCCTGGGGTCACCACAGCATCCCTGGGGTCACCATGGGATGGGAAATGGAGCCCCCAGGAAACCAGCACATCCCCACATTGCCCCCACCCCCAGCAGACAGGGCTGGAGGTTTGAAGCCATCACAGGTACAGCTAAAAACCAATTTTCCAGGAACCTTTCTGGGCTGACAGCCCCTAATTAACCCCCTAGAGAGCAAGTGAAGTTTGGAGCTACTTTGAAACTATTTTGGAGCTACCCTGCCTGTTATGATTTAACCTTATCAGGGCAACAGAACATTTTGCTTGAAAAAAATCTCAATTTGCTGTTAGCCTCAGCAGGCAAAACAGTTGCAATTAGCCCTGGTCTCTGCTTTCACACTCCCTCAAACTCCAGCTTCTCTGCACCTCCTGCCAGCACAACTCCACTCAGGGCTGCACTGGCAAGGCAAAAAAATAATAATAAAAAAGCTTTTTGAGTTGTGAACTTTTTGCATTCACTTTAGGGCTTAATTTCTTTTTGGTTGCCTGGTCATTTCCCTCCCTTTAAGCAGAAAGGAAATAATTCAGGCAGCAGATCTTGCAGTGATGAGCAAAGGAGGAAATGGATCCACAGCTGGGTTTGTGTATGGTATTTTTATGACCTCTGTCTTCCTGGTATTCTCCTTCCATCAAATACTCATTCTTGAGTTCTGATGCCTCCCCTTCCATATGAAACTCCAATTATTAGTGCTGCCTGTGAATAAGCCACAAATATTGATGCCTGAGAGAGTGAACGGGCTCTGATGCAAACTGAAACTCAGATGCAAAATGGATGCAACCATCTGAGATTTCCCAATGATCAGAGTGTGCTTAAATATAAATTCCCACCTTAACAACAGCTTCTGTAGCAGGTGTGCTGGGGCAAAAAAAATAATTAAAAAAAAATGCCCAGTTCTGAGCAGAAAAAAACCACCAAATTTAATGCAGCAAGGTTTGGAGGCAGCAGGCAATCTGTTTATTGCCCACGGAGTCTCAAGGTTTCTCCAGCCAGCAGTGAAACTGTGACAGAGGCTGAGCCAGGAACAGCCACAGCCTGATTTATCCCAGGGATTTAACCTCATCAGAATAAAAAATAATAAAAAAAACCCCAACAAAACACCCCTGCCTTGGGCTCTGCCAAGTGGCTTTCCAGCTTTTTGGGGCATTCTGGTCTTTGCCAAATGCTCTTCTGCACATTTTTGCACAAGTCCCAGAGTCAGATGGCAGCCCCTGAATGTTGTAGGAATCCCTTAGAGATCAGGCACAATTCAGACCTCTAGACCAAAGCTCTGCAGAACCTGAGTGGTTTCTGGGCTCATCTGCTCTGCTGTGATGTGGGGTTTGACCAAGGGTTAACTCTGGAGGAGGTGCCCAGGGCAACCCAATCCCAGGAACAACAGAGCCAGCCACAGCTGCTGGATGGAGAAGCTTTGCAGCCAGCATCACTTGACAAACCATGTGCTGTTGTCACTGAAGGATGACAAGCAAGGCTGGGAGGGATCTGCAGAGCTCACCCCAAGCATCTTCCTGCCCAGGGCTGATGCAGCAGCAGCTCTCAAGCAGTGTCTGGCAGCTGCAGCTCAAACCTGCTCTCTGTGAACTTCTAGGATCAGTTTCTCCCAGTGCTTAAGTCCTTCCAGTTAGAATGATTTTTTTTTTTTTTTAAGCTAAACCTCCTTTGCTGCAGTGTAACCCAATATTTCTGGACCTCCAGACAGTGGGCAAGGAGGGAAGGGCTGCTCCCTGCTGCAGCAATATCCTATATTCTGGAATTCTTAATCAGACAAAGGAGTGAACTCTTTGTGGCCTCAGCAGGAGATTGGCTTAATAATGACTATTATCACTGGCCCTCAATCCATCCTTTCCTTAGTCCTCACCCCCTTCAAGTGTCCCCCAGGGATATATTTCCAAATTTGAAGCAACAGACTGGGAATCCTGGATCTCCAGGCACTGCCTCCTCTTCTCCCTCCCATCTCCTGCTCCCCCCATCACTGATCTCACTTCAGGTCTCCCTTCCCATTTGTTTGCTGCTTTCTTTTTTTGGGGCTCCAGAAAAGAAAAGCTGCAGAGGTGTTCTCCTTTGCTTTCTGCTGGGTGCTGGTGCCATCCCTGTGTCCCCCTTGGGTCACTGCCCGTGGGCTGGCACACCAGTGGGGACAAGGGGGAGGCTGTTTTATGGGCAACCAGCAGCATTTTGGGGCACGAGCTGGCAGAGAAAAGTCAAGTGTTGTAGGCTCCTGTGAGCAGAGAGCTGGAGATGCTGAAATATTCAAGCCAAATGCAAAGCCCTGATAAATCGGAGCCAACTCCGCATCAGGGGCCGTAGAGTTTGTGTTTTTTTAGCCCATGCATCTGGTTTTGCTCCTCTTTGGTTCTTTGTTTTTACTTATCGGAGTACAAAATAAGATTGGAGCTTCCCCAGGAGCCCAGAAGAAATCAAGAGTGTGTTTTTCCAGGAGAAGGGATCTCTGCAGACCATCAGTCTATCTGCAGGCTGAGCAAATCAGTATGGCCTGGAAGTCAAGCAGGATAAGGTCAGAACCATTTCTCATGTAAGGAGGAGGAAAAAAAAACAACTTATGAACACTATTTCTGCTCCTTCCAGGGCTCTGCTCTTACCTGGCCCATGTAGATCCATGCAGAATTTGATCCTGAAGTTGTTTCCATGCCCTGGGATGAGTTGGTGGGAGCAACTGGAGAGAGACTGAGATTTGGGGAGTCACTTCTGGTCACTCTGCAATAACAGTGACTGAATTTCTCACCAGCTTCCAACTCGATCCACTCTGACCCCATCTGCTGAACTCGTGCATCACCCTGCAGCTTTGCTTCCAGTAGGAAGAGCCCTGGAAATCCCCCCAAGGAATCCAGAAGCCTCCTCCTGGACAGGGACTGCAGCCAGACCTGTTTTGGGAGGAGGGATACAGCTCCTCCTGGACAGTTTCTCCCAGTGCTCCCAGTTTCTCCCTGGACAGGGCTCTGAGGACAGGGAGGAGCAGGGGTGACACTGTGGAAGGGAGGAGCAGGGGGACATGGTGGGCTCTGTATGTCACCCACTGCTCTGTTTGTCACTCCACATTTTTGGCATGACAGCATCTCCTGTGAGTGACAGCTCTGAAGGAAAGGAGGGGGTGTGGATGGGAATTCCTCAAAGATTTCCTCGATGTCTTTAGGTTTCCACCAAAAAAACCCAAAACAACCCCACAACCCAAACCCAACAACACAAAAGAACCTCCCCCCAACTTAACAGTTTTATCAAAACTTTGAATTTTGCCAGAAGAAGGATGGAGAGCACTCGCCAACTTATTTGTTGCCATTAAAACAAATTAGGTATTGAGTTATAAAACAATAGTGTGGTGACAGAAAGCTGGAAAGAAGAGCAGCTCCTAATCAGAGGCCAACACTCTGCATGGTGTGGAGCTGAGAGAGCAGCACTGGGAGAGGATCCTCATCCAGCATGGGGCTGCACCCCATCTGCTGGGATATTAACTCACAGGGATTAATTACCCCCCAAATGGGAGGGAGGAATGTGGCTTGCACCCTTTTCTCTGACTATCTCAAAGCTCTTTGGGAAGAGCAATGGTGATTTCATTTGCCTGAGCCTGGAGGCCTGCAGGATGCTGTGAGGGTCATGGAGCATCTTCACCTTCTGCTTTGCAACCATGGATCTGATGGGAGAGTGGAGGATGTCCAAAGGGAGAGGTGAGGAGGAGGCTGAAGGAGGAGACCTGGAGGCTCAGAATCACACACAATCATTCTGGTTGGAAAAGACCTTAAAGATCATCGAGTCCCACTATTAACACAACTCCACCAAGTCCAGTGCTAAACCATGTCCCTCAGCACCCCATCTGAATCACCTCCAGGGGTGATTCAACAACCTCTCTGGGCAGCCTCTTCCAGTCTTTGATAGCCCTTTGGGTGAAGAAGTTTCAAAATATTCAACCTAAAGAAGAAGATCCAACCTAAACCTCCCCTGGCCCAATTTGAGGCCATTTCCTCTTGTCCTTTTTCTTATTATCAGTAAGAAGAGACCAGCCCTCTCCTCTTATCCTGTTCCTTATTACCAATGAGAAGAAACCAACCCTCCCTTAATCCAAACTTTTTTCAGGGCACTGTAGATCCCACACCACCTGGACCAGAGCATCACCCAGGCAGGGACCAGGAACCTCCATCCATGGCTGAGTTCCTCCTGCAGGTCAGAGGATGCAGAGGGCTCGGGGCCACCACAGACCCATTCAGGTTGGACAGGACCTCTGGGATCATCCAATCCAACCCTTGATCCACTCCCCCCGTGATTCCCAGCCCATGGCACTCAGTGCCAAATTCAGCCTCTCCTTAAAAGCCTCCAAGGATGGAGAATCCACCCCCTCCCTGGGCAGCCCATCCCAATGCCTGATCACCCTCTCTGCAAAGAGATTTTTTCCTAACATCCAAAGAGATTTTTTCCTAACATCCAAAGAGATTTTTTCCTAATATCCAAAGAGATTTTTTTCCTAATATCCAACCTAACCCTCCCCTGGCAGAGCTTTAAACCCACGCCCTCGTTTTGCTGCCCGGGACAAGAGCCCAACCCTTACCTGGCTCCAACCTCCTTTCCAACAAGGGAATTATAGAAAGCCTGGTAGCCCCGTGGTGGCCCCGTGGTGGCCCCTGGCACTGTCCCAAGCTCCCCCCGGGTCCCCCCGGGGCCGGGCAGCTGCCGCACCGCGGGATGCGGAGCGGGATTACCCGTGGCGCGCGTACAGCTGCGCCGATCCGACACAGCGGAGACAGAGCCCGGGGCTGGCAGCTTCCCTGGGAAGGCTCGGGGGAAAGGACACCCACAGTTGTTGCCCAAAAGCCCGTCTCTTTCTCTCTCTCTCTCCACCAGCACTAATTCCCGTGGTAATCCCTCCCCTCCACGCCAGGCGCGGAGTTGGGGGCCGGGTGGCCCCTTCCCTCCCCGCCTGACCCCGCGGGATCGGACCCGAGCCAGAGCCCTCCCTGCCCCGATCCACAACTGGATGGGGGTCCCGGGGGTATAGGGGATGAAGGCACAGGTGGCCCGGCCAGCTGTGGGGTTTGAGTTCCCCGTTAATGGGGTGATGGCTCTCGGGGGTGTCAGGAAAAGGAAAGGCAGAGAGGGCTCAGGAAAGGACAAGGAGAGGGGTTCCTCAGTTGATGTTTGAGCTCTGGGTTAGGTGGTGAAGGTTTGGGGTGTCTTTGTCCACAGAGCCTACTGGAGATCCTATTAGCCTGGAGAGAGTGGAGTGGGATGGGGTTTAGCATGGAAACCAATGGATCTTTCAGTAAATTCCTCAATTTCTTTCTGCCATCAGAAATATCCAACATAGTGGTCTAAATTGAGAGTTATTGCCTTCAAAAAAAAAAAAAAAAAAAAAAAAGGGGGGGTGGAGGGGGGGGAATGGCTTTTAAAAAGAAAGATACTACTGGATTTTAGCTTTCCCTCGCAGGATCTTTTCTGCATCTTTTTGGCAAATTTCCCACACCTGCTGAAAACCAGAACAAGGAAGTGAAAATGCCTCAAACTGGCCAGACAAGTTTCAGTGCCCAGCATAAGTAAACTTGCAGACTGGTTAAACAATATCCTTTGGTGAGGTTCCTGGAGATCCAAGCAGAGGCTCCACACACTCCCCATTGAATTCATCATCCTTGCTCCAGCCAGTACCAGGGACATTTATTTCCAACTTTTTTGCCTTCTTTTGTGATGCTGTAATACGATCTCATTGAAGTCTTCTCTTTAAATTAGTTTTTCATACCAGAGCAAACAAGACTGAGAATAGAAGGACCCCATTAGACAGGATATAACAATAGCTCTGGCTGGTAATTAATTAATAAATAGAAAAGGAAAGTACCTTTATTAAGGAAAAAAAAACCCAACCCAAACAGAGTTCTGAGGAACTGAATTGCCTTTGAAGTCTCTTAGTGAGTCACCTGCTGACCCACAGGTTTATTCCACCAGGAATTTGTGAGGTTTCCTGATGCAAGAATTGGTGGGACATCACAGACTCCTGGAAGAGTTTGGGTTGGAAGAGGGCTTTAAAAGTCATCCAGTCCAATCCCCCTGGAGTGAGCAGGGACATCTTCAACTTGATGAGCTTGCAGTCAACGTGACCTTGAATTTTTCCAGCTCTCTGGGCAGCCTGCTCCAAGGCAGCCCCATGAGCTGTCTCTGGGATGCTTCAGGGATCCTATTGCTTTGGTGACTTGGGAAAAGAACAACAACCCATGCAACAACACCCAAGGTACCTGTCCTGCTGAGCCAGGTGACCTTTCACAGTGTTCTCAGGTTGCTTTCCCACCAGCAGATGTTGGACAAGCAGAAGGTTTGGCCCAGTCCTTGTTCCCAGCTCTTTAGTCTGGGAGAGACGTTTTGTTCCTTGCACTCCAACCTCTCTTGACTTCGATGCCTGCCTCCAGATCTGATCCTAACCATGGGCAACAGACCCCTTTCTCCTCCTGGCAGAGATCCCATTTCAACATCACCCAATTTCTGGAGCACACAGAGATCTTTGCAAAGGAATCTGGGTTAGGACCAACTGAACTGCTAAGCAGCTTCAAGGAATGAGCTGGAGGAGTGGCTGGGGGACCAGGTAAGCAAGAGCTGCAGAGAAAATCTTGGCATTTGGAGGCTGTTTAAAGTGTTTTGTCTGTTGGCTGGGTTGTTTTGCTTTTTTTTTTTTTTTTTTTTCCTCAATGAATTTCTGTGGAATGCTCACTGGAGACAGGAATGTTGGTTTCTCTGTTGCCCTTCCCAAGTGAAAAATGGTATTTGGTTAAATTACACACACAGCACTTTTTTTTAGCTCTTTTTATTCTTTTTCTAGCTGGGTTTTGCTTGGAGTTGGTCAGCACTTGGGACTAAAAGCAAGAGACAGCTCCTCTTCTGCAGGGGTTACTCAATTACAGCAACCAGCACACCAAGGCTTCCAAAAATATTAACTCTTGACTAAGTGGAAAACAATAAAAAGGGTAAGGAAGGTTTGTTTCTCTTTTTCCCTCATGAGTTTAGTGGTGATTAAAGATACCAGAACAAGAACCTTGGCAAGGGAAACCTCCTCATTTTCTATAGAGCAGCACAGCAGAACATTTCCCTATCAATGTGCTTCAACCCTGAGCAGGAGCACCCAGTTCCACCCAGCACCCAGGTCCTTTCTGTCCTTGGTTGGGTCTGCCAGCTACCCAAGAAGGGGCTGGTGACCTCTGAGACCTTTAAGAACCTCAGTGCCAAGAGCACCAGGTTTTTCCTCTACCATTTATTCACCCTTTGAAGCCCTATTGGGCTACTGACAATTAGTCTGTGATTAGTTTTTGGTTAAGTTTCTCTGAACTACAGTCAGACAACGTGACTTGCTGCACTTCCTCGAGGTTTAAGTGCTGGGTGGGATCTGTTTGGACACAGTTTTGAACTCCTAACCAACTCTACCTCTGTACCCTGGCAGAACAGGCCCTGAGATTCACCCCATGGGCAAGGACACCCATCCAGCCTTCACTTCCAGGAGCACACAGAAAAGGGAGGCACTGATACACCTGCTCAGGTGGAGGTTGATTTAGGCAAAATTTTGGGTTTTTTTCCTCCAGAGCTCACTGGAAATGGTCAAATCACTTAGATCCCACTTGGAAGTGGGAAAGTCTTAGGGCTCAGGGAGGCATTTTGTCATCTTGGGTACCTCCTACTTGTAACAGAATTTCTTTTCAACTCTTTCCAGCATAATCCCCCAAACTATGTGGTCTTGGCTCCAGAGGAGCTGGGCTGTTTCTATGGAGTCCTGAGGATCCTCTCCCTTTTCCCTTTGATTTCGTTTCAGCAGGTTCAAGGACTCAAATCCAAAGGCAAAGGAGGGGTACAAACCCTTGTTAGGAAAAGCCCTCGGAGGTTGCCCAAGTGGCAAGAAAGGTGGAGGCAACAATAGGCCTTGACTTTGCAATTCTCCACACTTTGTACCCCAAAGGGCACCCATCAAAAGCTGAAGATTAACACCCCCAGAATCTCCTGCTCCCATCTCCAGGGCCTCCCCTCACTCATGGCAATAAAAACTCAGCCTCAAAGTGCCAAGTGCCACTTTGGCCACAACAACCCCATGGGGAGCTCCAGGCTGGGCACAGAGTGGCTGAGAGCAGCCAGACAGAGAGGGACCTGGGAGTCTGGATTGCCAGGAAGCTGAAGAGGAGCCAGCAGTGTGCCCAGGTGGCCAAGAGGGCCAATGGCATCCTGGGCTGGCTCAGGAACAGCGTGGCCAGCAGGTCCAGGGAAGGGATTCTGCCCCTGTGCTCAGCTCTGGGGAGGCCACAGCTTGAGTCCTGTGTCCAGTTCTGGGCCCCTCAGCTCAGGAAGGAGATTGAGGTGCTGGAGCAGGTCCAAAGGAGGCAACTGGGCTGGGGAAGGGACTGGAGCACAGATCCTATGAGGAGAGGCTGAGGGAGCTGGGGGTGTTGAGGCTGGAGAAGAGGAGGCTCAGGGGAGACCTCATCACTCTCTCCAACTCCCTGAAAGGAGGTTGGAGCCAGGGGGGGGTTGGGCTCTTTTCCCAGGCAACTCTCAGCAAGACAAGAGGGCACAAGAGGTCTCAAGTTGTGCCAGGGGAGGTTTAGGTTGGACATGAGAAAGAATTTCTTTCTGGAGAGGGTGATCAGGCATTGGAATGGGCTGCCCAGGGAAGGGGTGGATTCTCCATCCCTGGAGATATTTCAAAAGAGCCTGGATGTGGCACTCAGTGCCATGGGCTGGGAACCACGGGGGGAGTGGAGCAAGGGTTGGACTTGATGAGCTCTGAGGACCCTTCCAACCCAGCCCATTCCAGGATTCTGTGATTAATCTAAAGCTACAACTTCGAAATAGCTCCTGGCCTGGGCACTCAGCCCAAACTCATCTCAGCAATGCTCAGCCTCATGTTCAGGTGTGAAAATCCCTGCCCACTGCCAGGATAAACCTCAGGAAGGCTCCACAAGCAGCTCCCTGCTGATGCTGTGAAGCCACCAGACGTGCACGACGTGGTCCCAGCATCAGGCTCTGCCCTGCTCCTGCTTCCACCTCTCCCAAAGGTGCCCAGAAGCACTAAAACTTCCCACTAACACATGAGCTGCTTCCAGTTCAGCATCTCCAAGAGGCCCCCAAACACTGAAGTTCATTATCTCAACCCTTCCATTCCATGGGAAGTTATGAAGTGTATTTTACATGGATGGAAAGTCAAGCAGAGAGGGACTGAAGGGAGCTGCAGGACTTTGTAAGGAAAAAAAAAAAATAAAAAAAAAAAAAAAAGGGGGGGGGTTGGGGCTTACTGGTAATTTTGAAAATCTGAGGAAAAAATTATTTGAGGCTGGCTGGAAACCAGTCTTTTTTTTTTTTCTTTTCTTTTCTTTTTTTTTAATAAAATTGGTAAATCCCAACCCAAAAGAATAGTAGAATGGGTCACCTAAAATGTTACATTTCCATCCAGTTGAAACCATCCCTCTCATTGATTTCTTAAAAATGTCTTGGAAGCTCTTATACAATTAAGGGAAAGCTTGAAACAGGAATTGAAAGGGTGCATATTGAATAATGTCAAAAGAGGACCTTTGAGTGCTTTTTCAGAGTTAATTCTTTGCTTTTTCCAGAGTTAACCATTGGGCAAAATGATCAGAAATTCATGACATGCTTGAGTGTGATGGAATTCCTATTTTTCATGGGAAAAAAAAAAAAAAAAAGGTTGAAGGGCTTCAGGAAAAGCAAACATATTTCTCTCCAGATGCAGCCAGGGCAGCAGAAAGGCTGGAGCAGAACCCACCACTCCAGGGTCCAATGGGTCCATCATTGGATGCTCTGGATCCTCCCATTGGCCTTGCCATGGATTTCCTCCTCTTCTTCCTCATTTTCTCAACCTCTAAACCCCAGAACATGAAAGTTTCCCTCTTCTTAGAGCATCCTGAGCACTGGATGAGAGTGTGACTGCTAACTAATAATATGCTCAGTGTCAGAATCTTCTGAATAATCCTATTTATGGGACAATGAGCTGATGGGAGATCCTATGGAACATGCAATATGGGGACTGAAAATCCTGCAGCAACGAGGGCCTGAGCCTTCATCTCTGCCCTTTGCAAGGAACTGGGGGAGGAAATTAGTCTCATTAGCTTTAAAAGAGCCCTTATGAGGAGTAAACAGCCCTTGCACACTCAAGCCTTCAAGAACTCCCAAGGAAATGGACCCCATCCCTCTACTTCCCACCTCTCCCAGTTCCACCAGCTGATGCTTTGCAAGCCCATGAGTTTGTTTCAAGTCTGTTCTATTTCAATTCCCAAGACCCATCTGTAGCTGCAGTTCTGCCCTATTTAAAAAAAAATGGAGTTCTCATCTAGCATTTAAAGCAGCAGAAGCATTTTTTCTGTTCCCTGGATGATTTGATTTCACCCAGCTGGGGTAGGAGACAACCCAAATCTGAGATATGGGGGGGTCAGGGGAGAGGACTGGGCTTTTTTACCCACCTGACTGCAAAAGCAGCAGCACAGAAGGAGACCACAGGGTGGCAATTAAAGTCATTACCAAAAATCAGCTCCCTCCCTCTTTTTTTTCCCTCCCCTAATGGCAGGCCATTAAAGTTAATAGTCAGGATCACATTTGTAAATGTCAGCAAAAAGCCACTGCAGCATCTTTCATCTCTGCTACTGCCCCCAGCTTTCCTCCCATTCTTTCAGTCTCCAAGGGATCAACACGGTCAGGCAGCTTCTGGGTTTGGGTTTTCTTCATGTTCCACCTGCTGCTGGGACTCCTCAGCAAAGCCTTCATAGAATCATAGAATCATAGAATCTTAGGGGTTGGAAGGGACCTTGAAAGATCATCTAGTCCAACCCCCCCTGCCAGAGCAGGGCCCCCTAGAGTACATCGCATAGGAACGTGTCCAGGTGGGTTTTGAATGTCTCCAGTGAAGGAGACTCCACAACCCCCCTGGGCAGCCTGTTCCAGGGCTCTGTCACCCTTACAGTAAAAAAATTTTTTCTGATATTCAACTTGAACCTCCTATGCTCCAATTTACACCCATTACCCCTTGTCCTATCACTGGTCACCACTGAGAAAAGCCTAACTCCATCTCCCTGACACTCACCCCTTACATATTTGAAAACATTGATGAGGTCACCCCTCAGTCTCCTTTTCTCCAAACTAAAGAGCCCCAGCTCCCTCAGCCTTTCCTCATAAGGGAGATGTTCCACTCCCTTAATCATCTCAGTAGCTCTGCGCTGGACTCTTTCAAGCACTTCCCTGTCCTTCTTGAACTGAGGGGCCCAGAACTGGACACAATACTCCAGGTGTGGCCTCACCAATGCAGAATAGAGGGGGAGGAGAACCTCTCTTGACCTACTAACCACACCCTTTCTAATGCACCCCAGGATGCCATTGGCCTTCTTGGCCACAAGGGCACATTGCTGGCTCATGGGCATCTTCTTCCTCACAGGACTTGTGCTGGATCCCTTCCCAGCCTCCTTGCTCTTCTCTGGACCTGCTCCAGCACCTCAATCTCCTTCCTGAGCTGAGGGGCCCAGAACTGGACACAGGACTCAAGCTGTGGCCTCCCCAGGGCTGAGCACAGGGGCAGAATCCCTTCCCTGGACCTGCTGGCCACACTGTTCCTGAGCCAGCCCAGGATGCCATTGGCCTTCTTGGCCACAAGGGCACATTGCTGGCTCATGGGCATCTTCTTGTCTACCAGGACCCCCAGGTCTCTTTCACCTCCACTGCTCTCCAGCAGCTCAGCCCCCAACCTATACTGGGACATCGTGTTGTTCTTCCCCAAATGCAAAACTCTACACTTCCCCTTGTTGAATTTCATCATGAACACACCTTCGAGGTGTTCAAACAAGTCTGTCAGGGCAGGGAAGCTTTCCAGGCTTCCAAATATTCCCAGGTCAGAGAAGAAGCTGTGTGAGATGTGACCCCCCCCAAGATGACTCCGTCTGGAGCTGGAGGTGGAAAAAAAACCAGCTTGAAGTGGCTTTGATGATGATGTGCTGCTCCAAGAGGATGTCTCCATCCCAAGGAGGCAAATCCATCCCCATCCCATGCCATAGCTGCCATGCTTGGAGCTGTTGGTCCCTCTGGGGGTGGGTTTGGTCTGGAGCATCTCTCCTCCACCACTGGACCAGCTGAGTTGCTCTTGAAAAGTCCCTGTGGGGGTCTCCAGAAGAAGTGACCAGGAATTTCCATGGGTGATGTGGATGCAGGACTATGTGTTCTCTAAAAGGAGGAGTGACAGTCACACAGGATGAATTTTAATCCCAGGGATCACGGGTGGGAGGTGCTCATGGAGCAGGAGCAGCCATTAGTGTGTTATGGGAAAGGAAAAGAACCAAAGCAGCTCCTCATGGAGACAAGAGCAGAGCCCAACCTCCTTTTCTGAGGGCAAAAAGGCTGAAATCAGACATAATCCTGCCTGCATCCTTCTGTGCCCAATGGGAGATCCCCCCAGTGTCCTCTGCCTTGCCCCAAAGCATAGAGAAGGGCTGAGAGATGTCCCCACAGAGGAGCCAGACCCTCCTGTGCCTGTCAGCACCTCTGTGGACACATCCACAGATGTTTAGGGATGACTTTCAAGGCATTTTTGCTCCATCCCAAGCAGCACAAGCTGCTTTTCCCTTCCTAACTCCTCCACTCCCTCCACAGACACCAAACTGTTCACATCCTGCTGAGAAGCAAAGTCCTTCCAGGGGTTCTTGGCAGGCAGTTTGTCTCTCTTAGCAGGCTCCTTTTGCCTTGCAGAAAAGAAGGAGAAGAAGTGGGGTGCAGTATTTTTGTTGCAGTATTTTCCTTCTCTTCCCTGCTGGCAATTGTGCCTGACTGGAGCAAGGAGGAAGACTTGGTCTCAAAGGGCATCAGGGAGTAATAATCACTAAAAAAAGGGAAACTGCTACATGCAGGGAAGATGCAGAGAGATTTTGCTGATTTTATAGCAGCAAACCATACCAATAAATACGTGGGACTCAGGGCAATCTGCCTTCAGGAGGGAAGTTCCAGGTTTCAAACCACCAGCTGCTCTGGCCAGTCTGGTATCAGAACATGACCCCCTCCCCCCCCAAAAAAAAAAAAACAACTTGATTCTTATTTTACATTTGATCCCTGGGAGATGGATGGTGTCTGGTTTTGCTGAACTCCTCAGCAGGTCTCTCAACGACTGAAGATGCCAGAGGCTGTTGAATGATGCAGGCTTGATGTTATCCTAGGAGAAAATTTCATTTCCCCATTTTTAGACTGGAACGTCTCTGAACTGTTCCAGCTGTTTGAGAGGGAAGGTTCTTTGGGAGTCAGGCACCTCAGTCATGCTCTCCTTTTCCTGCCTATGGAAGGAGAAGAGAAGGAGTTCTTGGCATGGGCCTTTCCAGATGATGTGTGCCAAGGGCAGAGATAGGAGCCTGGGGACTGGCAGGGTCTGGAGATGCTCTCCCTGCTCCTGCCCCTTCCCTCTGGACCTCACTTACCCAGCATGAATATTGGGAACCCCTTTGGAGACATAAAACCTCTCCTCCTTTAGGAGAATAACCTTGCAGGGCTTCACCAGCACACCTGACTTCCTTTGGGAACCAGCTTCACCTTCTCCTCCCCAAATCCAGAAAAGATGATGGCTTTGAGCCCAGTCTGATACATTTCATGCAGCCACTGCAGAGGGTGATTGCCCCAGAAACCCTCCCTGAAAAACTTTTTGCTTGCATCCACCCACCTTGTGGTGAGGGCTCACAACTGGGTTGGTCTTTTACCTTCTCTTCACACCTTGCAGAACAAACTATGGGTTGTTTTTTGTTTTTTTTTTTGCAGCCAAGACTTTGCCAGATGGTTGTAAGTCTCTCTTGTGGCTTCCAGTGGCCCTAAAAACTGAATAATATATGCTGGAAATTCCCCAGCCTTGCCCATGCTTCTGCTGTGTGAGTCTGAGTCCCTCCCATATCATTAGTCCTCCTTCAGCAAACAGCTATTGTGCATTTGATACTTTTATCTTTTAACAGTTTTCCTTTACATTTTTCATCTGCTAAATTGCATTTTTGTGGGCTTGTGCCTCTCTTTTCTCTTCTAGTTTATGTTAGTCCTTTCCCCGGTGTAACTGTACTCTGAGGAAGATTTTAATTACCTTCCTTTAAAGCCAAATGACAAGTAGAGCATGTCATTTGTAGCTAAAGTATCACTTGAAAATGCAAAAGCCCCAGCTTTATCAGGCTTAAAAGCTTTCCTGGAATATGTTCAAAAACTGCTGACTGGGCAAGATTAAACATCGCAATGTTAAGTAAAAGATCTCTGCATGTGGTATTCTTTTATTCCCCCGGGTGATCAAGTTAAACTGCAAAGCAGCCCTCAGCCCTTCTTCTAAAATATTATTAAGGTTTTTGTCTCTTCTGTGTAACAGGGAGAAGGGGCTGGGGTGAGAATCTCCAAGCAACCATATCCAAAAGCACCAGGGGAGCTGAAGCCTCTGTGCCCTCCAAAACAAAAAAACCTGGGATAGGAGCTGGAGGAAAGCAGGGAAAAAGGGAAAGAGGGTCCCAAACCTCTGCTCATCCCCATCACACCAAGCAAGAGCCTCCTGCAAGCCTGGGAGGAATCCTCACCCCCTGGCACAACAACAGCCAAGGGGCATGAAGGGGAAAACTTTTGTTGATTTCTCTCTTGGGGGGTCAGCAAACCCAGGGAGGGCCCCACCTCTTCCTTGCCAGGATGGAAAGTGGCCCTGGGTGGGATGTGACCAGGACAATATGAGCCCAGTGGCAACCAGAGTGGCTGCAGCATCCACTTCCCTGCCTGGGGAACCTGGAGCAGGGCTCCAAAATCCAGGGATGTGAAAGGGCCCAACATTTTTGTGTGTGCTGGGAGGATGCCCGTGCTCTCTGCTTCCAGGGCAGTCATGTCTGGGCTACTTTTCAATGTAATCTGGATTTTCTGGGTTTAGCAAGCAGGACATGTCCACCCAGGGATCAGCAGACCCTGGGATCACCAACAGGATTTGAACCTTCCCCTGGGTGTGATGCTGGACAGCAAGGAGCAGGAGAAGCACAGGGGCTTTCCAAGGCTCCAGAGAGGCAGAAGGTAAAGGCTGGGAGGGAAAAAAGCCCTGGTAATCCCTGAGATCCCTCCCACAGGGTCATAGGGCCCTGAAGCAGAGCAGTGGTTTGTGGTATAAACATCCTGAGATGTCACCAGAAGCATCCAGAGAGCCTCCAGTCCAACGTAACAGGCAGTGAACAGCCCAGTGAACAGCAGGGTTTGTTTGGACTTTATTTCATTTATATATGTATTTAAATTGCCTGGGGCACACTGGGGTATTTCAACCAGACACAAGAATTACCCATCCCAGCAGAGCTACTGGAGAGCTTGGAGGCAAACTGGTGGACCCCAGGGAGGATGGGGGGGAGGTGGAGATGTCACCCCCCCAAGGGCAGAGCCCTGAGTGGGAAGGGACTGGGACACGGGTGGGCAGGACTGAGCATTCCCCACCCACGAGGAGCTTTGGTTTGGATTTCCCCGAGGGCTGCAGGGAGCAAGAGATCTCTTAATTTCTGGGATCAGGTTTTGCTTTCCCTGAGCAGAGGGAGATGATCCGGATCCGCTGGCCAAGAGCTCCTTAAAAACACTTGGGAAGGAGAATTGTAGGATCTGGAGGGGAAACACTTAGGGTTTAAAAGGCACATTGGACTTCCAGGTCTGTCCAGATTGTCTCTGAAGAAATCCTCTGAGAGCTTAAATGACTCATTTTTAATACGAACAGGAACCACCTGCCTGCAATCACACACATCAACTGTTGGTTGCTTTGCAAAGGAAGAGCAGCTTGAATGCTTTTCACTCTAACATTTAACCCACTCTGGGTTTTGGAGCTTTTTCTTCTCTTAATTGAAAACACATTTTTGAGATGCTCGCTCTGCTCGCCCCTGCCTCTTGCAGGAGGAACAAACACCCCCCCCCCTCCC
This sequence comes from Heliangelus exortis, assembly GCF_036169615.1. Taxonomy (NCBI): domain Eukaryota; kingdom Metazoa; phylum Chordata; class Aves; order Apodiformes; family Trochilidae; genus Heliangelus; species Heliangelus exortis. The sequence continues at coordinate 2,419,382 of NC_092438.1, read as the reverse complement.
CTTGCAGAGGGTGCTGGGGGGCTGAAGAGGAAGGATTTGGGGTGACAGTGATTTACAAGGCTCAGGGTGCAAACAGGGCCCCTCCTGCCTCACCCTAACACGAGAAAACACCCTAACACCCAACCTAACCACCCCATTGCCCCCTTCCCCTGCTTGTTGTGCTTGGCACCCACCTTCAGCTCCCTTTGACCAGCACCTCCATCCCCTCGAGCCACTCACATGGCACAAATTCCAAGCTGCTTCTCCCCTTTGCCCTCCTCCTTCCCCCAAATCCCCCAGGCTGATGGAAGGACACAGCTTCACTTCTTCCTCCAACAGCTGAACCCTCCCAGGCTGGGATCTCCCCGGAGAGAGCTCAGCCAGCAGCTGGGAGATGCTCTGGGCATCCCCTCCCAGCAGCTCCCAGCCAGGAGCTTGCAGAGAGAGGATAATCAATCCCCACCAGGCCACCTTCCTCCCCTTCACTAATTGGGCTTCATCACTCGTAGCAAAATCACAGCAAGTTTTTCTTTTTCACTTTTGAAAAAATTCCTTGCCAAACCCGCTGGAAAAACAAAGCAGCTCCCAAACAGCCAGAGAAATGGGCAGAGGTCTTGGGGAAGATCACCCAGAAAGACTTCCAGTTTTCTTGCTGCAGATTTGTTGAACCCTATCAAGTTTCCCCAAACCCACCAACTAAGATTTCTAGACCATTTTCTTTTTTTTTTTGGACAGGCTGAGTGGTGCTCATCACCCCAACTTTTAACCAGCTGGGAAAACTCAGCTCTCAGTTTCAAGCCAAACATCCAACCTGAGGGGGTGTTTTGTTGTTGTTCCTTTTTCTTCCACCCCTCCAGTCAGGAAAAAGCAACAGTTTTGCATCCTTGACCTGGGTGTGTGTGTAGCTGTGGGTGTCTTAGCAGCCAGAATCACCTTTTGTCCCATTGGGTTTCCATAGGGACTGAGCATTCCCTTCAATAAAGGGCTCCAAATGAATGTAGCCTTCTCAGGGATATCATACACCAGGCCTGCAAAAGCCTTTTATTAGGACATTCACCTCTGATGGGATAATTTTACCTATCAGATCACATAATCTCTTCCCCTGATGCTGAGCCAGGAAATGAAAAAAGAGCAGTGGGGAGATTTTTGACTTGAGAGCCAGGTTCTGCTGTGATGACAGCCTTGATTATTTGGGCACAGTCCTCTTGAAAGAGGAGCACAGCAAGGAGAAGCCTAAAATTACAACAAGGAACTAGACAGTGGGTGAGGCAAGAAAGAGAACAGTGACCAGACACTTTTAGATCAAATTATCAGCATTTAGGCTATTCATAAATATTTTAGTGGCTGAGCAGCGAGTGGAGCTCATCAAGCTGGAAGTGAAGGCACCTTCTGTTGCTCAGGTTTTTTGCTTGATGCAGACACAGGGGATGGAAAAAAAAAACCCAAAACAGAGGTTAAGAGGATTTGAGGGAAGAGGTTTGGGATTAGCACACAAGCAAAGTGAAATGTTAGCCCTTCCTCTGCTCCCCGTGCTCTGCCTTGGTCCCACTGCTCCTTTTTCATGGGGTAACATAATCAGAGCAAAGCAAAAGGCCCCAGAGCCAGGTGGAAGGTAATTAACAACTACCTGGTTACAAGAACAAACTGTTTCTACCCCTGAGGAACAGAGCCAAGGTTTCTGCTAAGCCCTTTGGGTTCAGCTCTGTGAAAATCAAGCTAGGAGCAGGTTGATGGGAAGCATCCCCTCTGCTCTCTGCCTGGGGAGCAGTGACTGTGGTGTCCCAGCATCAGCTCCAGGACCAAGAAAAGGCTGAGTTTGTCCCTTCTGCCCAAAAGCAGGCTCAGCTTCTTGGTTCCTCTCTGGCCAGTCTGCTCTGAAAGCAGAGAAAGCCTGCAAGGAGATCTGGAACATTGCTTTGCTAGCTTCCCTCTTAGCACCTTTCAACAGGATTCAGCCTGAACCTCTTTTACTGAAATTTAAACCTTCTCTTCTCTACCATGCATGTGGAGAAATGATCATTCCCTCTCCTTTTTTTTTTTTTTTTTTTTTTTTTTTTTTGCAGCAGTGTTTTGAAGATTGCTCTCAGCTGCTTTTTCTGAACACTCATCCCCTCACCTTCTCCATCAGGCTGCATCCTCTCCCCTTGCCCAGGGGTTATTCCTGCAGAAATCACACTTCTCCCTCAGTACCTTCTATTTTTGGGGGGTCACCTACCCCAAACCTTGCTGGGAGCACTTTGCCCCCCCAGAATGAGGGAGGCAGCCCCTCCAGCACAAGAGGAACCTCCTGATGGAGCAAGTGCACACTCTTGGCATTAATTAAAAGCAAGCAAAGAATCAGACCCTGGGCAGATTCCACCAAGCCTTCAGGATCCATCTTCCTCATCCAGGTGAGCCACCAGTGGTTCCTTTTCCTCATTTCACACCCCCCTGACACAGGTGGGGGTTTTAAAAGGCCAAATAACCAAGTTTTGTATCTCCACCACCACATGTGGAGATGTGCCCAGGCTGCTTCATGTTTGCTCTTCTGTCACTGCACCTGAACAATTCAGCTTTTGAAAGATAAGGCATTTCCCCTCCAGAATTGTTTTGCTGGAAAAGAGTGGCTCCCTCTAAAATGTCACCATTGTTCTCCCAAAATAACCTCTATGCTTGGATAATACATTAGTGATACCTACTGAGCTGCTTGTCAAAACACCACTTGTGTTCTCACCTGCCCATCCAAATGAGCTGCTGCTTCCATTTTTCACCATAAATAAAACCCCATTTTGGATACAGAACTCCACGTTATTAGCGTGGAGTTCATTTGACTCCTCAACTGGGAAAAGAGCCCTTTTGGCCTAAGCAAATACTCCCAGAAGGGTGGAAAAACCTTCCTCACCCCAGGAGCCACAGCCCAAAACCTCCAGCACAGCAAGAGCCACGAGATCCACCTCATGTGCATCAAAAACCCCAGGGGGAGAAAGAACCTTGGGGTTGGGGTAACAAAAAGGGGAACTATAAAGAATATATCCTTGATGGAAACTGGTCCTTTGACCCTGGATGGGGTCCAGGTCACTCCCCAAATTCAAAGCCACGACTCCCTGTTGACAGGAGGGCCACTTGGGCACAACCACTTCAGCCCAAGCAATTTATAGGGATCTGAGGGGAAAAAAGACAGAGACTGGCTTTGTGCTTACCTCAGGATGATAATTTCTGGGTTTTCCACCTTTCCCTTGCCCTACAAGTTCATGGTTCACTTATTAAGGGGAAGCAAGGCAAGGCACGAGATCCCCTGACAAGTCACCTCCTCGGGTATTTTCTAGCCAGGGCAGGAAGTTGCAGCTGGGTTGGTAACAAAGACATCTTCCCTTTGATTTTCCCCCTGATGCCTCAGCTTGCTGCTTCAGTGTTGATTTGCCATTTCACCTTCCCAGAGAGCTTTCCTCCAGAAGATTCCGACATGAAAGGGAAGGGGAACCCACATGGGACCTTATTCTCTTCCAGCCAGACAGAGCCATTAGGATGATCAAGTCTGACTTCACACGTAATACAGGACATACCTTTCCACACCAAGCTCAGAAACCCCATGTGAGCCATAGCAGATAGTTGGGAAAAACTCCTGGGGTTCAAGTTTTCAAGTGATGGAGAATCCACAGCCCACCTCTGGTACTTCCCTGCTTGCTCCTAAAGTGCCTGCAGCTTGCAGCTCCAGGACAAAAGGCAGGCACAGCTCCTTGTTCTCCTGCAGAAGGAGTGTTTAAAGCTGCTGGAGGACACAGAAGGCAGTCTCCATTCCTGGGAAGGGGAGATCAGGCTGAGTGTTAAAGTGCATCTTATTTTTCCCACAAAAAAAAAAAAAAAGAAAAAAGAAAAAAAAGAAGAAAAAGAAAAAAAAGAAGAAAAAGAAAAAAAAGAAAAAAATCACCTTGAGCTGTTTGTAAACGAATCCCTTTGAAAATAAAACACTTCAGGAAGTCAGCATTTAAGAAAACAGGTGGAAATGGGGATGTGGAGGGACCATCATGAACTAGGAGGTATTTTCCAGAGCACCTTTTTCAGTTCCTGGGTGGCCATCCAGCCCACTTCAACACTCCAGACCCTTGACTCAAGCCCCAATTTGCTCTGTCCCCCTTGTTGCCATGAATTGGCCACCCAACAGCTCCTGGTGAGGAGCAGGAGCCGTGTGATGCTGCTGGAGGATGCAGATTTTTACAACCCCCCTCCTCCCTCCCATTGCAAATCCCCATCACCAACCTTCAGCTTATCACCCCCTTCCTCTGGATCATCTCAACCCCGTGGTGGGTGCCAAAAGGGTTAAACCAGGGCTATCTGCTGGTTCCTGGTGGAGGCTGGAGCAGGGAGCCAGTGACCAATTAATCAGAGTGGTTACTTCCCCCCCCTTCCCTGCCTCCCCAGCTGGGCTGCATTAGGATCCTGCATTAGGATCCTGCATTAGGATCCTGCATTAGGATCCTGATGGCAAATGAAGGCAGCAAGGAAGGAAAAGCCAGGCACTGAGCTGGGCAGATAACCTGCCCCCCATTCCCAGGCAGATCCCCCCCATATCAGACCCCAGAGAGTCAGGTCACCCCCTCTCCTTGGGGGGGTTCAAAGTGCAGGCTCATTAGGGCTGGAAAAAAGAAAGTTAATCAGGGAGGAAGGGCTGATGTCAGAGCCCTGCTCACCCTGGGGAGGAGAAGTTCAGGGCTCCCCCAAGGGCAGCAGAGCCATTAATTAGCTCCTTGATGAGCCCTGGGCTGCCCTGCCCTGGCACAGCCTCTTCCCTGCCCTGACCCCAGCTGAGGTGCAGGGGAGGGTCCCCTGAGACCCCCACCCCCCACCCCCCCCCCGTGGCAGTGTGGGAAGGGAAAGGCCAAGCCCAGGGCTTTTGAAGGGAAAAAAAAGTCATGTTTCAGGTGAAACACAGTCTTTGCTGGAGGACCAGGTGGAAGCACTAAATTCATTAAGGTCAGCAACAAAAACCCTGTGGTCTTTCCTGAGGTTGGGATTTGCACCTGGGGAGAAGAAAAGGGGCAAAGCAAAGTGACCCCATAGCATCTGTGCAGAGCTCTGCTGGCATCCTCTGAGTCCTGCTCTCTGCTAGGGATGGACCAAGCTCTCCATTGCAGGAGAAAGGGTTGTCAGGATAAGGCAGTGGTGGAGTCACCATCCCTGGAGGTTCCCCCATCCCTGGAGGTTTCCCCCATCCCTGGAGGTTTCCCCCATCCCTGGAAGTGCCCCCATCCCTGGAGGTTCCCCCATCCCTGGAGGTTCCCCCATCCCTGGAGTTACCCCCATCCCTGGAAGTGCCCCCATCCCTGGAGGCTCCCCCATCCCTGGAGTTACCCCCATCCCTGGAGTTACCCCCATCCCTGGAGGTGTCTTCATCTCTAGAGGTTCCCCCATCCCTGGAGGTGCCCCCATCCCTGGAGATGTCCCCATCCCTGGAGGTTTCCCCCATCCCCGGAGGTTCCCCCATCCCCGGAGGTTCCCCCATCCCTGGAGATTCCCCCATCCCTGGAGATTCCCCCATCCCTGGAGGTGCCCCCATCCCTGAAGGTGCCCCCATCCCTGAGGACCTGGAGATGTTCAAAAGCTGTGGAGCTGTGGAGCTGAGGGATGTGGTGCAGTGGTGGCCTTGGCAGTGCTGGGTTAATGGTTGGACTCAAGGATCTGAGATGTTTTCCACCCCAAACAATTGGATGGTTCTGTTGTGTGGTTCCAGAAGGGTTCAGTGCTTTGAAAATCATTACAGACAGTTGGTGAGGTCGAGCAGGCGGGTTGCTGATAGTTTAATCCAAAAAAGGGGCTGCAGAAATGCAGGATTTCAGCTGAGTCCAGCTGGGCCCTTGTGTTCCATTTGTCACGGTGGTATTGGATGGCAGAGCCAGAGAGTGAGACCAGGCAGGGAGGGGGGAAGGGACAGGACTGCCAGACATCTGCCCTGCAACCCATGCACAGCCAACATCCTGAACCCATTGCAGGGGCCAAAAAAATCTGGGGAGCCTCAACCCCTCCGTGGTGGGATGCTCAGGTGAGCTCAGCCTCTGCAAAGACATCCTCAGCCCAGAATTCCCAGAATCTTGGGTCTACACGTGGGGTTGGCCTCCTCCTGCTAAAACCTCAAAGGGAGCACCCTGCCAGAGTGGCCCCAAGCCCCAGGAGCATCATCTCTTTTTTTTTTTTTTTTTATTAAGGACGTGCAGGGGAAGGGCTGCCCCTGGCAGGCTGCAAATGTCCAAGTGCACCCGCACATTCCAGGCTGAATTTGATTTTCTGCTCCTCACCCAGGGCTCTGGAGAGCAGCAGCTGCCTCAGACTGCACCTAAGATGCATATAAATAGAGGCATAATACCTTATTAGAAAGGAATGCATGCCTAAGGAGGAGATAGTGTTACCTTCTGGGGAGGAAAGGGGAGGAGGGAAAATGCTGGGCAGAGGAAGGAAAAGCAGGCTGACAGAGATCTGAACTGACTTACAGTAATGAGCCACTGTCAAGGTAAAAAAAAACAAGCAACCAAATTAAAAAAAAGAAAAGAAAAGAAAAGAAAAGAAAAGAAAAGAAAAGAAAAGAAAAGAAAAGAAAACAAACCCAAAATAAACCAAAAAAACCCCACAACATTATCCCCCTCCTCTTGCATTGCAGCAAAAGAGGGGGCTGAGCCCTGGCCCCCTCCACTCTGCCCTGCTGGGAGAAAACTCAAGTTTGTTTCCAAGGTGTGGAAATGAGCCCTGTGTCCTCGACTGTGTGACACAACCTTTCCTGACTGGGATAGAGACACTGAGGAAAAGGGAGGAATTCTGGATTTGAGGCCAGGTTTGGATTCCAGGGCTGAGAATTACTTTGGGCAGAGGGGAGCAGTTGGTCCCTCTGACGTTTTCCTGGGCATCCATCCTGCCCCAGCAGCCACAGCCAGTGGCATGTGGGAACCAGGATGAATTCCCTGCTCTGTACAACATCCCTGCTGGGTGTCTAAGTGTCCCTGCTGGGTGTGTAAGTGTCCCTGTTGGGTGTGGTGTCCCTGCTGGGTGTGATGTCCCTGCTGTGCCTCTTTACATGACACATGGAGACCACCAGGGTTAAGGGACTTGGCAGAGGTCACCTGAGCCATCAGTGGCAGAGCAGGGCTCTGAGTGGCCCCTAGACCTGCTCTTCCTGTGATTTTGGGATAATCCTGCTCCTGGCTTAGGACCTGCAAATGCCTGCAGACCTCAGGGCTTTGGGCTCTGGTCCTGGCACAAATCCAGGCTCAGCACTCCCCTGCTCCGTGCCCTCTCCTGACACAACAGACCTTGGGGCTTTCTTCAAGGGCTGTATATATTTATATTTATATTTATATTTATATTTACATTTAATATGTACATCACTCCACGTGGGGCCCTGCAGAGCCCTCTGGACCCCCGGGCCGTGCCCCTGGCCCACCGCACGCGTGGCTGCTGGGGTGGGGTCTGGAATGAATAGGGCAGAAATGAAGCTGCTGTTGGGCTGAGCTTGCCAACACTTCAGCTTTTGATCTTCCCAGCTGGGGCCGTGATGTAACACCTGCAGAAGGAGCCTGGGAGGAGGGAAAGGAAAGATTCTGGCAATTAAAAGGCACCGCAAGAGGTTGGGAACTCATCAGGCAGCCCCAGCCCAGTGCTCTGTGAGGTTTAGGTTTTTTATAAAAACCCTGCTTTTCAGAGGGTTTTTTTTTTAAAAAAAAAAAAGTGTGTTTGTTTTTCCAAGACCTCCACTTTGCACTGGTGCACTCTGACATTTGCCTGAGCACCCTTTTTCCCCGTTAGCTACTGCCAGGGCTGGGAAAAGGAGGTGGGGGCAGCACCCATCCAGGGATGTCCCTTGCCCAGGGGGTGACCATGGCCACCACAGGGACCCCAACACATGGTTCTGCTCCTCTGGCCACCCTCTGAGGTTTCCTAGCAATATCATGTGCTACCTCAGACCAAAGAAAACACATTTGTGAAGCATCCACTTTCAGACAAGGACACAAACCAGTGCCAGCAACCATGGAAACCCCAGAGAAAACAACTGTAATTCATGTTCCTGTGCAGCTCCCAGTGGCTGCAGAAATTGGATTCCCACATGAAAGGGGACCTGCAGCAAGCACTGTACACACTGACAAACCCTCCCTGACCTTCCATGGATGTGCAATTTAATAAAGCCAGGAGAGGAGGGAAATGCAAAGCTCTGGGCTCCTTAGTTAACACCCACTCGAGTGCTTGGCTTGAAAAGCCCTATACAAAGGCTGGGCATTGATCTTCTAGAGATATTCCTCAGCAAATTTGGGTATCAAGAGCTCCCAAGTTAGACAAGGATTGACTCGAGGGCATTACATGGGGGTAAGGGAAGAGCAGGACCTGGGCCAGTTTAAGCTGCAGGATCCACAGTGGGAAAAAGGAATGGGAATTGCACTCAAAACTTTTACCAACTGTGTCAGAGACACCAAAGAAATTCCAGGCTGTAGTCAGGCAGAGCAGAGGGTCCTTATTCCCTCACAGCACACCTGGATTAAGGCAGAGTCTCCAGCCCAAGTATTTCCACCCCCCTGGCACTGGATGGGGACTGTCATCAGAGGAGTAACGTGGATTTACACCACCAGAGACGTGGCCCCGGGCTGATGGAAGCAAAGGTTCTGAGTCTGGTTTGTCTCTGAGAAGGCTTTTCAGGGAGAGGAGCTGGTTTTCACGTTAAGGATCCTTCCATTCCTGATGATTTGTGACAAGCATAATCCCACCCTAATTAGATTTCAGTGCACGTGTTGAAAGCACCGAGCACGTTGAGATGGGTTGGGGTTTATGGAGTCACCTGCTTGTCCTGCACAATTGTTTTAATATTAATCCTTAGAAACCAGAAAGCTCAGACCAGATAGAGCAGCCAGAAATACAACAACCACCACCACGTTTTGGGTTTTAATTCTCCTGATTTATCTGGGTACCAAGTAGGTTACAATTTCTGCCACTACTGCTCAAAAATGTCCCAAGCTGCCTCCATTCATTGCATCAATGATATCAGCTGTGTTGACCTGCTCTTAGAGAGCTTTAATTCTGTTTGCTCTTGGCTAAACTCCATTCCTAATCCTATTTTCACCCATTTCTATCCAATTTAATACAGCTTCTGTAAGTCAAAATTAATTACTCCATGTGCTCTCCCAGCCCTGTGCTCTAAAGGAATAATAGAGAAATCCCACCTCGTGGTTAATGGCACCTCATGGCTGCTCTCACCCAGGGAAGCTGAGGGAGGGAAAAGGGGCCAGGTAAGAAAATTGTAACCCTTTGCTCTTTTTTGCAATTAGTATTTCATCCTCCTGGCTCTCTCCTTGGTAACTCTCCCCATTCCCATTTTCTCCTTGTTTGGAGGAATGCTGATCTCCTGGGGCAGAGAAGCAAGTCAGAACCTCCAGGCCTTGCCTTTTCCTTCACCTTCTTGGAAAGAACTCATTTGCCTCTCATTTCCAGTATTAATTACTCCTTCTGTTCAACTTTTGCCAATGGGGCTCCCAAGGGGCTGGAGGTTGGTTGTCTGGTCACACACCTCTCAGGTTTTTTTCAGTCAGGCCTCCTGGTTTATCCCACCTAGAAACTGGGTTTGTTGTGTTCAGGGATGCTGAAGATTTGACTTAGCTGAGATTTGTGAAGTATCCCAAGGAAGGAAAGCAGAATTGCTTCTAAACTCTAGAATAATTATGTTATCCCTGGTTTGTAAGCATCTAGGAGTTCTCCATTACCTGATATTTATTCTTCTATTTTATTCTTCACAACCAATGAATGTCCTAACTCTAGAAGGGACAGATACTCATCTTGAGCAGCTGCACTGTCCCAAGTATCAAGGAAAACTTGCTTGCAGGCTGGAAATCATCATTTTCCTATAACTTTATGCTAATCCATGGGAGCAGCTTGAGAAGGAAAGCTCTTCAAAAGTTAACCTCACTCCCATCAATTCATTTCCATTCCACACCCTGCGTTGTGTTCCTTTTAGCCTCAGCACATTGTTCCTCTTTCAATTTTTCAATAATTAGCCCATCAGTGGGTGTTGGTCAGGAAGTTGTTTGAGGATTTGCTCACCACAAGGAGGTAAGAGAGAAAGGAGTGGAACATTCTCGGAGGCGTTGTGCCTTTCCTAACTCCCTGGGTCTTCTAGAAAATAACAACACCCTCCTATTTCTTAATAGTGGTAAGAAAAGTCTGCCCCTTCAGCTTCAGTTCACGTTGCAGAGCTGAGACATTTTGCACAGGACCAGCCAAAAAATTATGTTCTTTCCTAATGAAGAATGTCAAGGTTTCGTAAGTCTTTTTAATCCCCACCAAGCTTTTTGGAAACTATTTGTGAAAATAAACCCAAACCCAGAGAAAAAAGACCCTGATTGACCCCCTCCCCCCCTTCCCTGTGCCACAGGAGCCAGCAGCTTGCTGGTGGTAAAACATCTCCCAAGGGAAGGCAAGGCCAAACCTGGTTGTGATATTAAATCCGTGCTCCTAAACGATGATATGGAAGTGCTAAAATACAGCAGGCACAAAGGTGCTCTTTCATTCGTGGAAGCCATCATCTTCAAGTAATTAACTGAGGATTAGGCAGAAATGATGCCCAAACAAATGAGATACGGAAGGGCAAGAAATTGTATTCCTCTCCTGAACCTTGCGTTACGTGGAGAGCTGCCAGTGCAAACAGCCCTGAGAACAGAGCGTTATGGCTTCAGAAGAATGAAAAAATAAGGATGGCAATTAGAGCTGGATGGTTGTTTTCAAAATAAAGTGTCTCGGGGGGTGTAGACAGTGCTCTGCTGGTGACCAGTGCTGTCACCTTCTGTGTCCCTAGAGCTGGGCATCTCTCCTCTCTCTCCCGATTTTTTGGTGAGCATCCCCACTGGATGCAGCTCGCAGGGGACGTGCTGCAGTTTCCATGGCTGTAAATCAAAGGTTGTGTCAGGAGCCTGGAGAGCACCACTCTTCCTGCAGTGTTTTCTTTTAACAATCTCCTCCTTTCATCTCCCTGCCCGTGACTGACACATCATTCAGGGAGCAGGCACGGGAGCCGCGGATTTGTCGGGAATTAAACGGCACCGACTCTAACACCAGGAATTTTTCTGGCTGCAAAGCACCCACAAGGATGAGCCCCCCAAAAAATCCCTCAGCTCAGGAAGGAGATTGAGGTGCTGGAGCAGGTCCAAAGGAGGCAACTGGGCTGGGGAAGGGACTGGAGCACAGATCCTATGAGGAGAGGCTGAGGGAGCTGGGGGTGTTGAGGCTGGAGAAGAGGAGGCTCAGGGGAGACCTCATCACTCTCTCCAACTCCCTGAAAGGAGGTTGGAGCCAGGGGGGGGTTGGGCTCTTTTCCCAGGCAACTCTCAGCAAGACAAGAGGGCACAAGAGGTCTCAAGTTGTGCCAGGGGAGGTTTAGGTTGGACATTAGAAAGAATTTCTTTCTGGAGAGGGTGCTCAGCCATTGGAATGGGCTGCCCAGGGAAGGGGTGGATTCTCCATCCCTGGAGATATTTCAAAAGAGCCTGGATGTGGCACTCAGTGCCATGGGCTGGGAACCACGGGGGGAGTGGAGCAAGGGTTGGACTTGATGAGCTCTGAGGTCCCTTCCAACCCAGCCCATTCTAGGATTCTATGATTCTAAGGCAGGCCCAGGCTGCTCTTGCTTGGAAAGGAGAACAGGAACTTCCTGAGCACCTTTTCCAGAGGCTCTTGGTCACATCAGGCTCTTGGCAGAGCAAAGCCCAGGTCTGGGATTGCCCCTCTGGTGCAAAGCTGGCCCTGAGTTTCCCCCCTGGAGCTCTGAGCACCGTGGGACCCAGCACTCCTGGGTCCCTGCATCCCCAGGAGGATCTGAATTTGCCCCCAAACTCTGAACGAGCCTCGTGGCTCCTCCAAAACTTTCCCAAGGTGCAGAAGTTCTCACCAGACCCCATCAGACCCCAGCAGGTTGTGTGTGGCAGCTCTGTTAAACATTGAATTTATTCCTTTGGGAGCAGCAACCATCTCCTGAGGGTTTCCAAGCCCAGTGCCCTGAAGCTCCATGAGCAGAACTAAATCCTTGTCCCTCTGTCATCACCCCCATCCTCTGTCAGTCCCCAGTGTGTGCAGGGAACAAACCTGCTCATTACCCTCATTGCAGAGGAGAAGGGGGTGAGTTGTACAACCTGAGAGCAAAACCGAGTGTGAGTACATCTGTGGGGAGTAACTTTACAACCAGGCTCCACGGGGAAGGCAATGGAAGGGCAAAACACAGTGGCCGGGTTTTAATTAAGGAGCTAACATTTAAATGAGGTGCATCATCTGTTTGTATTAAACGTGTTTAATTTAATTTGTTATAGTGCACTTATTAAATAAATCAGCTTTATTGAATTTGCTATGCTGGTGGCGTGCTGAACAGAAGGGAATGGAAAGAAGCTGGGTCTGGAATTTTCTTTATAAATCAACCAAGTCTCTGTCTGCATGCCATGACACTTGGGAAAATTAATTCCAGTTAATTAAAGGTGTGAATTTAGAGCAGATCAATTTAGCCACCCTAAAACTCTGAGCAGACTTCATTCAAAATTCAAACGCCATTGATTCAGCTCGGTTTGATCCACTTGGCATGGGATGTAAGAAACTGAATTAAGGCCCTTTTAAATCTGAATGGGTGTCTGCAGCAGCCTTTCTGGGGGTTTGGTTTGTCCTCTGCTTTTTCCTGAGCATCCCTGTGAGGAGCAGAGGTTTGGAGGACCTGGCTGGGTCAGCATCCTCCATCCTCCCTTCTTAGGGATCTCCAGCAGCCAGAAAAGCAAAGTGCTGAGGGTCAGGAAGTGCCCTGGCTGGCTCTGCCTGATCCCTGCCCTGCTCCATCCTCTCCCATCTTCACTCAGTTGTGGAAACACAGGATTTTGGTTCACTGCTGCAGGAGATCCAGCCCAGAGCTGGTAACACGGACAAACTGGGGAGGAATATTCCTCCAAACACGGCCCAGGCACCAGCCTAGAAGCTCCCTAGTCCTGGGGCTTGGGCTGGCTACCAGGACCTGGCTTTGGGCTCCTCCAGCAGCACCACGGATGGTCCCACACTGCGGGTGGGCAGCAGGCAGCTCCCCAGCTCCCAGACCTGCAGATGGGGGCGGGCAGAGACACAACCCCAGCCCTGCTGTGTCCAAACACCCCCCCAGCACCTGACAGGTTGAAAAATGCCACTAATGAGGCTCAGCCTTTTCCTGGCTCCCCTCCATCCCTGCACACACTCAAGTCATAGCTCCTGATTTGAGGGGGCAGGCAGGGAAAGCCCCAAAAACTCTCCCGAGCCCCTCTGAACCCCAAAGAGAGAGCAAAAGCCCAAAGGTGGAGCATCAGGGATGGTGGCCGAGGTGGCACGTTGTCCCCTCTGCCACCCAGGGACCCTGTGGCATGAAAGAGCCCTTGTGTGGCCAGGCAGCCCCTCGCCATCCCTTCAACTTTGTGCTCGCTTTTCCCGAGAGGAAAAAACGAAATTCCTGGCCTTGGAATTGGCGCCACGGTGCCAGAACAGCAGTGACCTCTGTAACCACACAAGATTTAGTGGTTACTTTATTTCAGCTGTAATGAGGCTTTGTAAACCGCTAAAAGCCAAATGTTTTCTTCTCCTTTTTAACTCTTGGTGGATCGCTGGGAATAAATAACGGGGCGGCCCCGCTGGCTGGGCACGAACTGAGAATTCCCTTCAAATTACCCCAAGTGTCTGAAGTGGGTGAAATGGTGGGACTGGGAGCAGGTAGGTGCTGAGTGAGAAGTTATTTGGAGAAATGAGCCCTGAGCTCCTTCCAGCCGCTGCTGGCACAGGCTCCAGGCAGACCACGGAGAACATGATCTTCATCCCTGCACCACAGCCAGGCAGGAAATTTCCTCCAAGCCTCTCTCAGGCACACGTGGGGAGTCACCTAAGCTCAGCCAGCATCGTATGGTGGCTGTCCCGAGGAGTGTGTGCTCATCCTTCTGTTTTTTCTCTGCTAACTGCATCTGCAGAAGGCTCCTTCCCACCAGAGTGGTCCTGGCTGCAGGCTGGACCTGCCTTGAGCACCAGAGGCAGCCACTGAGTGAGAAATAAAGCTGAAAGAATTGTTAGAGGGAGTGTTTTTAAAGGTGAAAAGTTCTTTAAATATACCCTCTGTCCCAGGGCCTGGAAAGAATTAAAGATGGTGATGATCAAAATGTGCTGATGTGGCCATAGGGAACTTCCTCACCCTCTGCTGCTAATAATAATAACAATAAAAATTAATCCATTTTTTTATGGTTTGGAACAAGTTTGCCACTCCCCTACCAGGCAGCTACAAGGGCTGCCAGGGCAGTGGTGTCTTTTGTTCTGGTGATACAGCAGAGCTGGGGAGTGGCAGGGTTCCCAGGACAAAGGTGATGCCACCACTCTGCCACTGCCATCGGGAGCACTGGAGCCACCCAGGATTCAGCCTGGGTGACCCAATCAGCTTGAAACAATGGGAAACATCTTTCTCCAGCTTTAATTTCCTGCATGACTGACTGTTGCCTGGGTGATGATCGGATGGGGAGAGGGGCAGAGCCCCAGGCAGGGTGATAGCACCATGTCATGGGTACGAGGGCTCAGTTCAAGGTCCCCTCTCCAGATGTGTCCTCCTGGGGTGCTGGTAGCCACATGGCACCCAGCAGCCACACTGTTCATCCATGATTCCAGCTCACAACTCCTGGTAGAGGCCACCCAGAGCCCAGGGACCTGCTGCACTGCCCAAATGTAAGACAAGAAGGACATAACCTCTACCTGGTGTTAGCAGGGACAGGCTGCTGGTGGCCTCTGACTGTTCATTTATCAGCAAACTTCGTCTCCTGCCATCCACAGGTGAGCTGTGAACCCTGCCCACTCCTCATTGCTCCCCCCAGGGTGAACTCAGCTGCACCTCTGAGAAGATTTATCCCCTGGTGGAGATCACCCCTTTGGGCAGGGAAGTACCACGAGTCTGCAGGGGGTGAACTGAAAGTCAGGATTGTTGGTTTCAACCCCCAGCTCAGCCTCAAGTAAATAATAACAAGGGAGTAACGAGCTTTCATCAGGAGACCCGTTTGCTCCAGCTCAGGGAAGATCAAGAATTCCCATTAAATTCACCTCGTGGGGATTTTATGCCCAACCCTTTGCCCAAGCAATGCTGTGCAGCAAACTGTGGCTGGGACCAGGGCCTGGTATCAAAGTGTTGGAGGGACCCACCAGATTTTTCCAGGTCTCTTTGTTCATTTTTCTGGTGAACTAATCTAGCTTGATATTCTCGTTTTTGTTACAGCCATGACCTTTTTTATTCTAATTCACACAGATGAGTCTAACCATGCTGGCATCCCTTATGCTATTTGCTATAACAATAATCTTGCATCAGTGAGTTCCACGAGTTTATAACTTACTGCACTGCACCAGACTTATTTAAATAGATAAAGTCAGATTCTCACCTGCACTAAGTTGGAGCAAAGTCAATTTATGCCATCAAAAGAGCTGGCCCAAAGTTTTAATTTCATCAAACGCCTCTTTGATCTATTAGAGGAAAGGGAAAATAGAAGCACTTCATAACCAGAGGGGGTTATGTTTTATCTTCTTCTGCCTCTTAATATTTCAGAGTGGAACTTTGCTATCTCTTTCAACTCTGCCTGGTTAGAGACTCCCACCACTGCCCCTCAGCTCTGTCCTGACCCTCAGGAAGGTCCAGGGCATCACCTCTTCAGCTCGACCTGCAGGACAAAGCTCCTCCTGGGTTCTCCTCTCTGAGAGGAGAAGACACCCACACACTGCAAACGTGTTTCAGGAAAAGGAGCCATTAATTCCACACCTGCAGGGTGCCTTGCACCTCTCAGTGGTGCTGGGAGCAAAGCAAGATTCTGCACTCCATGGACCTTATCTAATCTCAGTGCTCTCAGGTTAAGGAAGGACCTTCTCCTGTCATTTGCTCTTGCCACACGGAAGAAACTTCTTCTCCACATCTCTGGTGCTCCACACGTGACACCAAACAAAGGCTTCACTGTGTGGCACCCAGTCTGACTTCTCCTTCTCACCTTGCTCTTTAGTCCCTCGTTTGACCTCCCCATCTTCCCATCTCTCACCCCACCAAGCAGGCTTTCTGCAGCCAAACAAATTTCCTTTCCATATTCCCAACATTATTTCTCTGTAATTTGGGTTGAAGAGGAAAGTTTCTGGAAAGGCATCTTTGTGCCTCCATTGCTGAGAGGAACACCCCATGAGAAGGCATTTTCCCAGTTAGACTCTTGGGTTTTATACATCTTTTTTTCCTTGGTGTGAGATCAGTCTGAGCTACCAAAAGGGGCTGAAAGCTCAAACCAGGTCAATGTGTAATGATTGCATCACTGGGTCACTGCCTTGGTGATACTCATCTCACCAAGGACAAAGCCTTGGAAGGCACTGAGCTATCAACTGATCCTTTCTTATCTCCACCAGGCAGGGCTGGATCTGAAAGCCCAGGCAGTGGTGGATGGAGGAGCTGTCTGCTTGATAACCCAACTTCCCTTGGAGCTGCAGGAATCCCCACGCTGGGCTTCAAGTCAGGAATTTAATCCTGTTGGGTCTCCCTCATCTTCAGGAGTGACTCAGGCCAAATGCCCAAAAGGGAAGTGCCCTTCCTTTGTTAGTTGAAGCTTTGCAGAGGATTAAAGCATGAGGGTTTAGAACCTTTAGAACCTTTAGAACCTTTCCCAGCCACTGCTGCTGGATTTTTCCTGAGTTTTTCCAGCTCAGAGTGCTGGTGTTCCAGCACTGCTCCTGCTCCAGCTCTGCATCACCTGCCATGGCACAAGGCACCAGCAAGCCCTGTGCAATAAGCTCTTGGGAACTGTGAAAGGTTAAAACATCCTTACAAAGAGAAGAAGAGCTATCAAAGTTGTATTTCCAAGCCTTCACCTCTCCCTGGGTGCCTTTGAGTCATGTTATTTATGGCAAGGCAGAAAAAAAGTGAATAAAAAGTGGAGCTTTTCCTTTAGACTCTGTCCTGAGATTCTCTCACCATTAGGAGGAGTTCACTGGGTTCTCCTCTGCTTTTACAGATCCTACATGTGGCCACGCAAGAATTTTTTTCCTGTTACTGGGGGTTCTATGACTGGGGACAGATCTCAGGAAACACTGGGTTTGGGCATCTGACCACTGCCAAGTTGGCCAAGGATGCCATGGGGACACCCATGGGGACACCCCAATGGGGTGCATGACACCCAAGCAGCCCCAGGGAGCTCAGCAAGACCCAGGGTACCAACAGCAGGGCAAAAAGGGAAAAAAAAGACAAATCCCCAGAGCATGGGCAGGCAGTGAGCTTCTCCCCTGCCCAAAATGCTGTCCCACAGGAGGGGAGCCCTGCACCTACCCCCCACCTTCTGTGCTTATAATAAATGAATAAAGCTGGAGCCAAACTCTATAAATTGACCCAGTAGTGATGCAGCAGCATCAAACCATCTCAGTTTCTTGACTCTGGTCTGTATTCTGCTCTCCTTCTAAATAAAGCTGAGCCAAAGCTGCACCTCCAGTGCCAAGCCAGGCTTAGTTAATTCATTTTAACTAACTCTGTCCTTCATCTGGTTTTTATTTTGTCTAGGCAAAAGCAAGAAGGGGCTTGTTCCTGGTGTGTAAGACCATTGCCAGGTGTACACCTGGAGCAGCAGAGGCTGTGACAAGAGCTTGGGGGCAATTACCATGCAACCCTAACTGTGACCCACAGGAAGACCCTACCAGCCAAGAGCTGCGAGTTCCCTCCCCGCACGGGCAGGAAAATCCATTGCAGTCATACAAGAAATCATTCTGCACACTGGAAGAAGGTGTCTGCCCCTTGGCTGTGCAGCAGCAACCACGACAGAAGTCCCTGGCTTGTGAAGTTGTCAAACTGTAAAGTTAATGAGGTAGAAATGAGAGTTGAGGTGCAGGCGTCTGAATGGTGGAATTGCTCCCCGACGGGTTTGCCCTCCTCTTATTGCAGACTGCTTAAATGAAGTGACTAAAGGGTCTCCCTGGACCCCAGCCAACTTGCCACTGCTGCTGCTGCAAATAAAATAAAATAAAATAAAATAAAAAATAAAATAAAAAAAAAAAAAAAAAAAAGGCCCGCAAGCCTTGTTTTGCAGATGAATAAATACGAAGTTGCTGGTGAAGGAAGAACATGTGGTTTCCAAGAACTAGACAAACAGGAAAAGCAGACAGACATTACACTGCTCCTTGTCCCAGCAAAAAAAAAAAAAAAAAAAAAAGGAAAAAAAATTAAAAGCCATATGAGCCCTGCACACACAATCACAGAGCTCCACTGAGCACTTTGGTGTGAGACAAAGCAAAGGGGTTTTGAGGAGGTTGGGGGATGCTGGGGGAGACAAGGGCTCAAGGGGAAAAAAGGTTGATTTTTGTGATTTTCCACTGCAAGAGGGACTTAAAGCAGATGATTTGGGTGGGGTTGAGGTCTGCTGGACCTGCATGGAGGGACATGGTGGTGAATGAACAGCTGGGGAAGAAAGACCTTCCCTTTTGGAAGTGGTGAGGGGGGGGGCTCCATGGGGAAAGTCTGGGTGAGCAGAGAGGTGCCCAAGGGCAGCTCGAGTAGCACCATAGGTGAAAATGAAATATTCAGCCCTATGTGCTATGGGAAGATGAGGGACAAATTGAGACATCTGCAAACAGCCTGACTGGCTGAGTAATTCTTGTGTCCTTCTGGGAGCTCCACCAGCTGACCAGCAATGCTCTGCTGAAGTGTAGGAAGAATATTAATCATAGAGAGGAAGAGCAGAGCTAATCCCACAGAGCTGTTCGTGTCCATAGCTTGTGACTGTGAGATCTGATCTCTCAAAATCCTGCAAAGTTCACCTAGAGAAGTGGATCGTGGGCCTCATCACAGTCCTGAAAAGAATGATGCAAGACCTCCATGAGAAAAACTGAAGGCTGAGCACACATGGCAAAGTCTGACTCGTTTTCTTAATTGCCAGGAATCTTAGAGAAATCTTCAAGCTTTGGTGCAGCTTGAGATTCCAGCACAACCAGTTCAAGGTGTGCTGCTGGTGTCCATCAGCTCAGTAGATTATCATCCTCTTGAAATTAATGATCATCTAAAGCTGATCCTTTCCTATCTCCACCAGCTCAGCAGATTGTCCTCCTCTTGAAATTAATTACTCCAAAGAAATTGTCTCTTCCCCTTCCCTGCTGCTGAAGAAGAGAAGGACCCATGGCAAAGCAGGGGCTCAAGGAGCAGCTTTTAGCTGAGGATAGAGACAAGTTCAAAGGGATTTGAAAGTGGGAAGGAGGGCTGCAACAAGCCTCTCACTATTGTTAAGACTGCAGGAGCGACCTAGTTAGGTTTAAAAGAGGATTTGGCCCCCATCCCTGTGTCTATCCCACCCCAGAGGAACTGATCCAGATGTCAACGTTGTGAATAAACATCCCAGCACGGACGTGCTGATGGGCATGGAAAAGAGGCCAGACTCTCACTGCTAACATCTGTACTCTCTGCATTATCAGCACCATCAAGGTTTCTGTCCTTCAGGCTCGAATCCCTCCCCAGTGCATCTTATTTGGATAAAGAAGCAGCTGGTTAGACCCCGGGTTGTGTCCGGTGTGCAGGGGAACACGTGTGATGGGAGCCCCGGGGTACCCTGCTGCCTCCTGGCCTGGGGAAATGGGGAGGATGCCTTTTTACACCTCATTTAACATGAGTTAACATGTCTCTGGAAGTCTCCTAATGGAACACAGTCCTGCTGGATGTCACTTACAGCTGTTTCTGTTGTTTTGTGGCTTCTAAGCTCGCAGACTTGTGACTTCAGCAATTGTCACCTTGTGACTTGGGATTTTGCGTCTTCCGAGAGGCTCTGGAAAGGCTCCAGGGAAGCTCTGTGATGGCTCTGGGAAAGCTTTGAAGTTTCTCTTTGGGAGTGAGGTTGTCTGAGATGATTCTAGGCTATGTTCAGAGAAGTTCTCAGCAGACATCTAAAAATGGAGAAAGAATGAATGGAAGAATGAAGAAAGAAGACATCGAAGACATCGCTAAGAATGCATCTAAGACAAGGTCTGCCCAGACTCAAAAGTGGCTCTGAGGTGGTTTCAGAAAGCTCTTAGGAGTTCCAGGAAAGACTTGGAAGAAAAGCCAAGGCTCCTTCAGGACACACTGCACTTGTGCTATGTGGATGGCTCTGTGGGGTTCCAGAGTAGCTCCAGAGATGTCTTGGTTGCTTTTAGAAAGATGATGTGGTGCTCTGGGAAGCTCCAGGAAAGGTTTGGTTTGCCTCTAAAGCAGCTCCAGAAAAGCTATAGAGAAGTTCTGGGATGGCTCTTGCAAAGGTATTGGGAGTACCATGAAGGGAGTAGAAGTTCTGCAGGATCTGCATCACCCTGCAACATCCACAGCCACAACTCAGCAATTTTTGCTGAGTTTCCACTCAGCAGCATCAGGTCATTGGGACTGAAAAATTGACATCAGTGACTCAGTGAATCAAGGGCTGTGATTTACCATGGCTCACTACTTTTTTACAAGTGTTTCACACTGTCAGATGAAGGGCCACTTTCAAGCATCCTCCTGCTCTCTTACTGTTGCTCCATCACCTCTGATGTTTCCTTACCCCTTGGAGACCCAGAGAGCACAGCAGAGAAGGCCCAAGTCTCCCATGTTCCTGCACACCTCCCTCCTCTTCTATTATTTCTCCACAGACTTAGTGATTTTTCCATGCACACAGTTTGCTTCCAAGTTGCTTCTTCACATTTAATCACTAGTAGGACATCCACAACTTCCTGCCTCCCCTTCTTCTCCCCCAGCACATCACGTTTTCTTACAAGTTTCATACCAGTGTCCAAGGACACACATTTTCCTCTGCCTTTTCTCTCTGCTTTCATATCTGCTTCCCCTCACTACCCCTTTACCTTCCCAAGGAAAAACTATTTTTTTTTCTTTTTCCAGGAGACTTCTAAACCTTGCTGGATCTGTGACTTTAACTTCTTTTTTGCCACTAAGCCATCACTCACACTTTCTGCTGGCGACTGCTCCTCCCCAGACAAGGCTCCTCTGAGGCAAGGAGCAGTTTGCTTGGTCTCTGCATCCCCTAGGAGGGCAGAGAAACACAAGATCTTGTTCAGGGGACAAATAATATATTTCCAGACCAGGAAAGAGTTTCCACATTGCAAGGCAACACTCTTTAAAAGTGGTGGCAACAGCTCCTGTTCTGCAAACTTGGACTTTATGAGTTCCCTGAGCTGGAGCTCAGGGTTGGTTGGGTTGGGTTTTGGTTTTTTTTAAACACAAGTTAAATGCTGCAAGGATTCAATGTGCTGCTGCTTCTTCCAGCTGTCTTGATCCTCAGAAAAACAGCACAGCAGTTTCTTCCAATTGCAGTAACTACTGCTGCTATCTGCTCTGTCCAAAGCTTGTTCTCCTGCCACGTTCCCTATTTTACACACCAAAACCCTCCTTTCCCCACAGACAGAATTTAGGCACAGTTCAAATCTGCCATGCTTTGATTTTCCCCTTTTTCCTACGAGGGTCTTCTCATCTAGGTTGAACCACCAGAAAAAGTGGGAGCTGCCTCCCAGCTCCTTAGCTCCTTCCTCTGGATGCTGGAATTCTGCTGCAGATGTTGCCTGCACCGAATGTGCAAGGATACTCCACGGTGGTGTCACAGCTGGACATCCCATTAATAGGAACAATATTTGGGTTGAGCCATTTTAATTGAAACCACGACTGCTGCAGCATGGATTTTTTTTTATTATTATTTTTTTTTTTCCCCTAATCGTAGGCAAACGCCTTCCTCTCGGCCCTTCCCACCTCCTGGCCAAGAGTTTTTTGCTCTGAGACATCTGGTTTCACAGTTCAACAAGCACAGGCGTATTTCCACCATGTAGTTCTTTGCTTGTTGACAGGGCAGAATTTTTTAATATGGGGTTACTATCATCCAGACTTCCTCCACCTCCTCATTTCTGTGACGGATACCTCTAAACAGTCCCTCAGCTCCTCCATCTTCAATCTGCTGGCCCAGTTTTATGACCTCGCATACATGACACCTCCATGTCTGATTTCCCACTCCCCTCTGAGCTGAAATCCAAACCCCAAATGTAAAACGGACCTAATACTTTTTTTTTTTAGCTCTTTCTCCCCTCTTTGGTTAAGGTCTGTTCCATGGAAGCAAGGCCAGCAGCTTGGGCTCCTTCCTCTTACAAATAATTTGGAAGTGGATGGAAGGGCAGGAGGAGCCCCCTCCCTGCTCCAGGACAACCCAGAGCAGAGCAGCTCTGGAATCTCTTTTTTTTTTTCTTTTTTTCTCTCTGTAGCCTCAGATTTTGCACAGATCTCATAATTTGCAGACTGCTTTGATACCTGTGTGGATGTGAAGGGTCCTTTCAGGGCACTCCAGGCATTTGACAACACAAAGAGTTGTGTCACCACGTGCCACTGTCACCAGCTTTGCTGCCTCTCCAGCCTCCCTCCTCACTTCTGAAAACCAAACCAAGGCTGTTCCATCACCAACACCCCCCCCAATCACATTATCTCCCATCAAGCTCCCTAATTTCCCCATGTAACAGCTCCCAGCCTTGTTCCCTCCCCAGAATCCTGGAGCTGCTTCCAGCTTTTCCAGCACCAGTTGGAATGGCATCGTATGGTGGAGCATCCTTTGCATCCTCCCCTCTCAAAAGGTTTCCTCCAGGTATGAATTATCACCTCCAGGGGTGGATGAAAGCATCAACCCCACTGTGATGTGATGCCCCATCCCTGGAAGTGTCTCAGGTCGGGTTGGATGGGGCTTGGAGCAACCTGGGTTGGTGGGAGGTGGTTGGTGGGCTTGGGATTGGAACTGGATGAGCTTGAAGATCCCATCCAAACCAGTCTGGGATTCTGTGACTTGCACAGGGCAGAGTGGAGGTGACAAGGGACACAAGGGTTGTGAAGATACAGAAGATTTTATCTTGTGCTGGGCAAAGCAAGGGCTGCAAAGCAGAAATCCTCATGCTCCAAACTCTCTTTTTTTTTTTCCCTCTGACCTAAAGCTGGATGTAAAATAACTTCAGCAGAGCTGTTCTCTGAATTTGTGCACCATCTAAGAGGGGTTTAAGCCTGGCTCACAGAGATGCACTTTGCCTGGAACAATTGCACCTGCTTGCCCAAAAGAGTGAACTCAACTCTTTATTTGCTCTTTAGAATTTATTGTTAAAAAAAAAAAAAAAAAAAAAAAAAGGCAAAACTCAGGGAAAAAAAAATTATTAGGCAGGGGAAAAACAAACTTTACCTTTCATTCTTGGTTTATTGGTTACTGGAAAATAAGTTTTACAAACTATCTCTTGCAAAGGACTTGTTTTCAGCTAGTTTATATAGTAGCTTTTGTTCACATAAAAATTTAGAAAGCTACTTTCCTCTTCTCCTTTCCCCCCCTCCTTCCAATCCATAAGGGAGGTATTACAGTGTGAAATATATCTACCACTAGCAGGGCTGTGTTGTGAAGCTAAAATGAACACAGTAAATTCTGAGAAGGAATTTGTTTAACCTATAACCTTAAAGTAATAAGTGGAGTGCTAAATGTTTTGGCTCACACTGATATATTTTTATAACACTTGGCAAGGCAGCTTGGAGTCTGAAAGAAAAACTTGAGTGCTGGAGAAACAGCTCTTTGCCTCTCCATCTTTGGGAGGCTGAGGCTGGGCCCAGCACGGCCCCCATCCCTCTGTTTGGACACGGGGAACATGAGTGTGCCCACGTTTGCACACGCGTGTGACCACGGGAGATGGAGCGGGGCGGGAGGGCAAAGCCAGGGACCTGGCTGCCTCCTGATGGGTTTCAGTTGTTTTAGTTGAGTTTGGTTTTTGAAAAAATTCACTCAAATCCTTCTGGAGAGGCTCAGGGCACCCACCCAGAGCGGGTGCTTGGGGTGCTGGGGACTCAACCTCGGCGCCGGCCGGGAGCCACCCGGGGGCCCCCGATGCTGGGAACAATAATTCCCCTCCTCCCTCCAGCAGGCAAACACGTTTTCCTGAAGATTTAAGAGGGATGCAATACGTGGGCCTGGTTTTCCTTCATTAACACCCGTTTGACATGGATTCCAATAACATCACCCCCTGCTCGTGCCACCCCCGCTGCTCAACCCTCACCTCCCTCCTGCCCAGCACTGGGGTGACCTCGGCTCCCCCAAGGCTCCCTGGCTGGAAACCTGGAGTGAACCACCCTGAAACCACCAAGCAAGAGTTTGCAGGGCAGAGAATCAACCCCGGATTTGTCCCATTGCCTGGCAGGGGCCCAGGGTACAGTCTAGCCCGAAGCCTGCCTGTGTACTTTGGTTGCAAAGCCACAGGTTAAAGCAAATCCTTCTTTCTTTCCAGACAACGTCACTCCTGTTGCATCCCAGCCTGAGGTGATGTTTTTCCTGGGGAGAGACCAAGCCATGGAGCCAGAACCCTGCAGAACCCTGGTGAGGTGGTGCTGCTGCCACTGCCCCGCTCAGGGCAGAGCTTGCCAGGAGCTACAGGGGGGGTAAGGAGGGAATTTGGGGGCTCCAGTTCCACATCTCCATTCCTGAGAGCCTGCAGAGGTGGGACACAAGGGAATCTCCCTTCTGGGAGACATGGCAGGCCCGGTGCTGAGCAGTGGGATGGGGGAGGTGGTATCCTCACTGATGGGAAAGGGGATTTTGGAGAGGATAATAGGAGGTTTGTGAGGTTTCCCAGTCATCCCAGTGGGCAGGAGGCACCAGGAAGGGGTCTCACCCACAGCTCCTGTTGGTTCTTTGATAAAGGGTCAATGGCCAGACCCACCGTGGGTCCCCTCTGGCACTGGGTGCTCCATCCACCCCCATCACTTGGGGAAATGGCCTCAGACAAAGATCTTCCACGTGTGCTTGGTTTAAATCCACCCAGGGGTGCCCTTTGCTGCAGCTCTGGGTATCCCTGTCTCTCATCCACTGCTCTCAGGAATTAGAAAGTGATTTAAAGCTGGGGAAACTGAGTCACAGCCCTGTAAAGGGACTTTCTCCAGGGCACGTGGGAAGCCCATGGCAGGCCATGTGTCAGGACAACGTGAGATGCTCAACCCACCTCTGCCAGCCTCCTGAAGCTGGGGAGTAAGAAGGAGGAACCCATCTCCTGAATCAGGGTATTTCCCTCCCTTTAGCAGCCCCCCAGGAAACCACCCCAGGGAGCAGGGACAGCACCAGGAACATTTCACACCCCTCCTTCTTCTATTTTAGAGGGGTTTTTTTTTTTTTTGGTGTGTGTTTGTGTGTGTGTTGTTTTTTGGTTTTTTTTAATTTGGCATTATTCATCTCGGGGGGGGTATAAATAACCTTGCTCCCCCCTTGCCTGCCCCCCACCTCCCAGCTCAGTTACCATGGATTAATATTTGCTAGCTCGTTTGCACAGTAGCCTGCAGATTTTCAGCCTCCTGGCTGGAATGATGTTGACTTGCAGAGAAATTACAGGGGCTTTACCCGGGTACAAAGCAAACAGTGTGTGCTGTAATCAGACTCAACACCTCAGCAAATAATGAAAAGAGATATTATGTGGCTATAATTTCCACCCGGGATTAGGTGTTTGTCTTGTAAAGCATTCAGGTGCTGCTGGGTGTATATAGAAAGGAGGGGGTAATTATGGGCAGCAGGTTAAAGCCAGGGAGCAGGAATCTGAGCTGGGCTTGGGGTGTGCACAGATGGGGCTGAGGGTAGCTGTTAATTTGCAGCTCTGAATGGCTCTTACAGCCCTGGCTGTGGAGAGGCTCCACTTCTATTTATGCTTCCCAAAAGCAGAGCCTGGCCCAAGCCTCCTCGGGGGCTGTGGGAGCCTTTCCAGAGTCCCCCCCTCCTCCTCCTCCTCATCTGATTTCTGGGGTAAATCCCTCACCTGTTGTCCCCAGCTGCTTTGTCCCACACCAAGACATGGACCTCATCTGCCCCTGGGGTTTGTGATAGGGTGAGGAGAAACCATCCTGGAGAGCACAGAGTGATGCTGCCGTCCCAGAAACACCTCCCAAAAAGTGGCTTAGGGCACGGGGTGGGAAGGTGTGATGGGACAGGAGCACACACTGAATTTCCTGCTGAATCAGAGCTTTGTTCCCTAAAGGCTGGAGAGGAACCAGCCATTTTGCCCTGGCCAGCAGCTATCCCTGGAAAACCCACCAAAGGCACCAGGGCAGAAATGTCCCCCCAGGAATGCAGGGTGGGATGGGAAGAGCAAACCCCAGTGGGGTTGGGGATGAGCAAAGCCAAGGAATGGAAACCAAACAAAACTCCTCCTGGGAATAGGGACTGTTTTGGCTGGGAAGAAGTGTTAGGGGCTGACAGAGAAGTGATGGACTCAGCATCTCTGGGTAGCTGTGGGACATGGGTAGCCACGTCCAAGCCAAGCTCTTGACCCTATACAGAGATCACCTGATGGTGCCACGGGGCCAAGGAAATGTCCCAAAGCCACCCTGGGCTCTGACTCTGTATGAAACCAGGGACTTTTCCCCCTGCTTGGGCTCAACCCACACAACAGCCCAACCCAGTGTCCAAGCAGAGTCCTCCTGAACAGTTTGTCCAAGGACATCCAGAGCCATGGGGACAAGGTGACTGCCAGGAGGGTCCTGGGCAGCTGGGCAGAGGACTGAGTGCTCCAGGGTGTCCATGATCCACTCCAGGTGTGTGTCCTGGGTAGGCAGAGCCAGGCAGGAGCCCAACCACCAGGAGCAGGATGAAGGAAGCTGAAGGAGAAGCCTGGGTTGGTTGCCCAGCCAGGAGGTGCCTTCCCAAACTGCCACAGAACCCAAAATCCAAGGGCACAATTTGCAGCCATCTGGAGCCAGCCTGAATTTACCCCATGAGGGAAGCCAAGGGAGCAACTCCCCTTTAGGACCACCCCCACTTTCCCAGCCACTTCCACACCATGGTGGGGGTCCCTTCTGTCCAGACCCCCCCTCCCTGCACCCTGGGGCCCTCCTGGTTTATTATAGCAAATGTTATTGCAGAGCCTGGCAATATCCTGCCTGGAACCTTCAGGGACCTCTGCCATCTCCACATTCTTCCACGGTGTAATTAGGTGGCGGGAGTTGGTGACAAGTTCCTGGTCTGCTCAGAAATGGGGTTTTTTGGGGGGGTTTTGGGAGGGTTGGTTTGGGTTTTTGGTTGTTTTTTTTTTTTTTTCTCTTTGCAGGAGATTCACCTCAGGTGGGGAACAGATTCGTTTCTTCAACACGAAATGTTCCAGAGGAAATCATTAAAGTGGGGTGGAGTGACAGAGCTCTCAGTTAATGTCACCTCAGAGAAAAAGGGCTTCCAGAAAGGAAGGATTCAGGAAAGCCCTAAAGGTCCTGCTGGCTCTCGGTGAGAAATGGGGACCTGAAGCCAATGTTCTCCCGGGAAAAATGCTGCAGGAAAAGGATGGTTTCTGGGATAAATAAATGTACGAGGGAGAGGGGATGGGGTATCCATCCTTAGGGCTGCCTCCAGGCACTCTGGAGGGAGCTGCCCCTCATCTCCTGAAGGCTATGCCTTGGCCACCTTGTTATTTTTCCAGATTCAAAGTTCCAACTCTCTCATTTCTGATTTGGGCAGAGCCCACACCTCCCTCCTCATTGGGAGACTCTCAGAAAAGGTCCTGCTGATGGAGCCTGAAGAGTCTGGGCTCCTGAGCAGCCCCTCTGTCCCATCTCCTCTCCTTCAAAATCCTGCTGCTTAGGAGGGGTTGGATCCAGCCTTTCCCCTTCACACAGGCTGGAGCAGCATCCCATAGGATACTGGGATTTGTCCTGGAAGCTGTCGTGGGACCACTGACAGCACTGGGCTGAGCAGGTCTGTACTGCAGGGCAGAGAGAGAAGGATGCTCCAGGTATGTGACTGGGAGTGTCCAAATGGTTGGTCCCCTGAAATAGTCATAATAATAATAATAATAATAATAATAATAATAATAATAATAATAATAATAATAATAATAATAATAATTCCCTGTTTAAGTTGTCTTCAGCTAGAGCAACACGGGCTTTGAACTCAGATGAAGTAACCAAAAAGCCCAACTCCTTAACTTGCAGAGGACTTTAAAGAGGGGGGAAAATTAACTGCTGGGGAAGTTTGGGTTTGCTGAGGACATCTGGAAATAGCTTCTTCTTTCATTCCATGCTAGGGGAGTACCTGGGGGGGTATGTGGTGCCCTGAGTGCTGTCTTTGGGCTTCACATGGAAGCATCAGCTTCATATTTAGCTTCTTGTTTTGCTGTTTCCTCTCTGGGGTAACCGAGTCCCCAGGGAGAATCCTCCCCAGCTATTTTGGAGCCCAAGGATGTGATTCACTTCAGGCAACCTCTGCAAACAAAAACCTCAGTGTCTGTCACGCCTGTCCCAGAAGTGGAGGAAACCTGTCACACTTTGTCCTCCCTGGTGGACACTTCCCTGGACAACAATTTTCTTCCAAGAGCACACGGGTGGGTGTCACAGGTGACACTCCAACTTTTAGCCTGAGCTGAGCACAAAAATGGGAC
Source organism: Heliangelus exortis (assembly GCF_036169615.1). NCBI lineage: Eukaryota > Metazoa > Chordata > Aves > Apodiformes > Trochilidae > Heliangelus > Heliangelus exortis. The sequence goes on along the minus strand of NC_092438.1, from coordinate 2,391,026 downwards.
TTTTAACCCACTTTTAACCCACTGGGAGCTGCTCCCTCTCCAAGAAATCCCTTTTTCCTTGTAGCTGCTGATCTCCTTCCCACCGTGGTCTCGCCTTCCCTTTGCAGCTGCCTGTGCCACAGGGTGAAAAGCTCAAAGCAAAGTGAAATTTATGTTCCTGAAGGAGAAAGAAAATGAAAGAAAGAAGAAAAAAAAAGAAGAAAAAATGAAAGAAAAAAAAAGGAAAAAAAAGGAGAAAAAAAAAAAGAAGAAAGAGAGAAAGAAAGAGAAAGAGGGAGAGACAGAAAGAAAGAAAGAAAGAAAGAGAGAGAGAGAAAGAAAGAGAAAGAGATAAAGAGAAAGAGAAGAAAAGAAAAAAGGAAAGGAAAGGAAAGGAAAGGAAAGGAAAGGAAAGGAAAGGAAAGGAAAGGAAAGGAAAGGAAAGGAAAGGAAAGGAAAGGAAAGGAAAGGAAAGGAAAGGAAAGGAAAGGAAAGGAAAGGAAAGGAAAGGAAAGGAAAGGAAAGGAAAGGAAAGGAAAGGAAAGGAAAGGAAAGGAAAGGAAAGGAAAGGAAAGGAAAGGAAAAGGAAAGGAAAGGAAAGGAAAGGAAAGGAAAGGAAAGGAAAGGAAAGGAAAGGAAAGGAAAGGAAAGGAAAGGAAAGGAAAGGAAGAGGAGAAGAAAGGAAAAGAAAAAAGACAAGACAAGAAAAGACAAAAAAACCAAACCAAACCAAAACAAAACAAAAAAACAAAAAGCAAAAAAAAAACAAAAACCAGAAGAAGGACTGTGCCTTCCCTGGCTAGGGACTGAACAGCCACCTCCCAGCTCGGTGCCAGCCGGGTTTTCTGTCCGAGCTCTGGCACAAGGAGCAGGGACAGAGAGGGCATCCGGGGCTCGGAGGCCCTGGAGCAGCCCAGCCCAGCGGGATGTCCTTTCCAAGAGGCTCCGTGCCCCAACAGGAAATCGCTTCCCAGCAGAGCCGGGGGGATATTTATCACCGCTGGCAGGATTTGGGAGTCAAGAGAGTGGCAGCAGAATCCAAACTCCAAGGCCAGGGGACAAAATCCAAGCCCTGGGAGGAGGGAGGTTGGAGGCAAGGGCTGTGTCCCACGGGCAAGAGCCAAGAGCCCACCTCTCCCTCCTGCTCTCCAAGGATGGGTTCCTGGTCTTGTTGCCAGAATGGAGAAGCTCTGTGAAGCCAAGGTCTCCAGTTTTCACCCTGGCTGCTCCTCCCACCTCTAGGGCTGGGTTCTTGCCCTCCAGCATCCCCCAAATCCCACTTCGGCATCAGCGGAGGGAGGAGGTGGGTGCCAGGGGGCAGGGATACCACTATTAAAAAAAAAAAAAAAAAAAAAAAAAGGAGACAAGAGGATGGGTTCCGTGTCCCCTCTCGGCTTTCTCCCCCCCTGTTTTCATCCCACCCAAAGTGTTGGTTGCGTTTGCAGCTACACGGGGCTGTCTCCTTCAGGAGGAGCCAGAGAGACGTGAGTTAGGGGCTGGGGATGGGTTTGCCCGGCACGATGCTGCAAGGAACCCCCTTGAAATCCAGGGACAACCCCCCCCACCCCCTCCAGGAGGAACACCCAGCACCCTCTGGAGGACTTGCAGGGAGAAGGGACCTTCCCGATGTCACGTTTGGACCTTGGGTATGGATCAAGGAGTTTCCTTTGCTACAGGCAGAAAAAAGTTCTTTGCAGCAGCATCGTGCTCAGCAGCCATGAAGCCACCTCTGGAAAAATGCTGGGATTAGCCAGGTTTTGGGTGCCCTCTGAGCATGCCCAGCATAGCTCCAGGACCAGAGAGGTTGCGGGGATGAAAGGGAAGGGTCTGTTTAATCATCTAAAATGCAGGGAGTTTCAGGGAAGCAACTCCCAGACAAAATGTAACCAGGTGATGGCTGGAGATGGAGCTGCCTTTGCACAAAGGGGATCATGATTTGAAAAGAAAAGCTTCAAGGTCTTCATCCTCTGAACTCCAGGCCCAGAAATCCCTTGTGGGCTCAGGAGCAGAGGCATTGATAGCCAGGGAGAGCTCTAAAGCAATTCCCACCCACCCTGGTACACTTCCAAGCAGCCCCTGTGTGGAGCAAAGGATGCAAATCTGTGCCCTGCTCTTTTGCATCTCATCTGCATGTCTCCTCTGGCACCCTGCCAGCCAGCCCAGGGTACAGCCCAAGGCTTGGGGCTCTGGGGGCAAAGAGGGAGGCAGGATGGGAACAGGGCTGGGGATGAAGGTGGAGATGGGATGGGGATGATGCATTAACCCCTTCTCACTCAAGGCAGGTCCCAGCTTTGGAGCCAGCAGCATCATCTGATATTTTCCTCCTCTGTAGGAACTGAGATGTTTCAGCTTTGATCCCCTTTAGAAAAACAGTGCATGGGAGGCTGATTTCAGGAGCAAATCCTGGGTTTATCAGAGGGGGAAGGCAGGCACGGGGCTGCTCCACCCTCAGCAGGGACCATTGTGGCTGTGTGCTGGCTCCAGCATCCTTCTTCAGAGAAAAGAAACAGCAGATATTTGCAGGAAGAAAATTTAAAAAATAATTTAAAAAGCCTCTTTGCTCTCAGAGAAGTCCAACACCTAAAAATAGCTCCAGGAGGGCACCTTAAACAGGGGGATCCCCTGTCTATTGCCTGGTTCTGGGCCTGGGCAGTGCTGTGATGACCCAGGGGCTTCAGGAAGGAGAAGAGGGTCCACAGACCCCACTACTGAGGGCCCCCAGCTCCCCCCCAGCCTCGGGGGGCACAAAGGCACTGACAGCCCCTCCAGTCAGGATGCTCACAGGGAGCAATAAAATTAATGAGAGGAACGAACCCCCCGTGCGAACCGTGACAGCGAAGCCGGAGTGTGGAAGAAAGCAAAAAATTATGCAAAGGAGGCTTATGGGCTGATCAGAATAACAAGTGAACTGGAGCTGGAAGGGGACAGCCTGCCAGGCTAATGAGGATTATTTACCCACCATTTCCCTTGCAAATCAGCAGTGTCCTCCCAGCTCCGGCACAGGGCGATGCTCAGCACCCAACTCCACCTCGGAGCAGAGCCTGGGGAACACCCTAGGCTCCCAGCCAAGGTTTTGGCTCAGTGCAGTAAAAAGCTGACTCTTGGGCAAGGGTTTCCCCCAGCCTGGGTTGGGGGGATCGAGCTGGGTGACTCAGGGACACAACATTTTGCTTTTCATGGCCAGGAAAGCAAAGGAAGGTTCGTGGCGTCCGCCGCCGCGGGGGGAGTTGCAAAGCGCAGCAGCCAGTTTACATTTTGGCAATTAACAGTGGTTCAGAGTTATTTTTCTCATTATTAACAGGCTGAGCATCTGTCCTGTATCATGGAAGGGCCTTGAAACCCTGTGCAGCAAGGCCAGGGGCTCAGCAGGCTGGTTGTCCTGTTTCCCTGGCTCCAGGGGATGGCCCTTTATTGAATCCAGCTTCCAAGCGGTGTTCAGAGAGTTGTCTCTTGGAGCTATTTGGGCCTTACCCGTGTTTTCCAGGCCAGAACTATTCCCATATGCATGATCCATGTGTTCCAAAATATTAGTGTATTGGAAAGGTCCTAACTCAATTTCACTCTGCATTTTCCAGGCACTCATTAAAACAGTGAGCTGTGAAATTCTGCTGCGGATTCCCCCCGGCTCGATTTGTGGCTGGGATGGAGGAACCTGGAGGAGACCCATCCAGCCACATAGAACAATAGAGGACACCCTCTTGGGGTGCTGTTTGGAGTCTCTTGTAGGGTTCCCAGCCCCACTGGTGAAGTCACAGCTTTTTCCATCTGAATATTCAGTACCAGACACAAGGAAAAATCAAAAACTGTCCCTGTGAGAGGGATGCTCTTGGGAGAGAGATGCTCTGTAGCATTTTCCTTGTCTGCCCCCTTCTACGTTTCTGGGAGAAGGATTTCAAGATGTGTCCCACCAGTGGCATCTCCTAACAGGACTCTGGACCAAGCAGCAAGGTGGAAGATCTCTGAGCTGAGGTTCTGGTGGGCTCAGGTGGTTCTGGCTCAGGAGATCTGAGCTCAGGATCTGGAGATCTGGCTCAGGAGATCTGGCTCAGGTGGGCTCAGGAGATCTGGCTCCTGGTAAAGGATCTGCAGTGGGATTGTGCAGGATTTCTCTTTCCTATGGACCAGTAGGACGTGGCATCTTGTGAACAAACGTTCAGCTCCAAAAAAACCTGGCTGGGATGGGCACGTGGAGCTCCACCATGGGCATCCTTGCTCTGCCAGCAGCACAGAGGAAGCAGCAGCCTCCTGACAAAGTGTGAGAAGGGGGGAACAAAATTATCAAGGCCATATGAACATTTTTAGGGCAGAAGTCCAAGCCTGGCAGGCTCAGTGTGCTGAAACCCACCACACCCATGCCCAACAATGCAGAATCAGCTTGGCTTAACTGGGGGGCTGGAGGGCAGCTCCTCCTGAGCTAACTTTAGGAATTTCTTTCAGAGCATCATGCTGTGGGACAAGGGACATCCCAGCACAGACATTGTCCCATTGTCCCTCTGCCCCACTGCTCCCACAGTCCAAAGAGAAGATAGAGGAGGTCAGGGTCATATTTCCAAACTTGAGGCCATCTGGGCTGTGTGAACTTGCACCACTGTTAAAAACTGAGAGGTCACCTTGTTACAGGAGGTTGTGATTTAATTTTGGTGCTGGTTTCCCCACCCAGGAGTTTGCTGTAATAAAGACCTCAGTGCCTCCTGGCCTTGGAGTCCAGCTCTCAGTCCCCTTGTGCAAACCTGAAGTGAAGGTTCCTGGGGTCAGGGAAGATGTTGCACGTTTGGAGGCTTAGACCTGAAAATAGGATTTGGCCAAAGATTTCTCCCAGCAAACCTTTCTCATGCAAATTCAGCCATTTTGCACGTCTTGAATACCAAATCAGTTTGTGGTTTACTGCTCAGTCTCACGTTCCCCCCCCTTGTCCCCCCCTTGTCCCCCATATCTGTCCCTGCTGAGGATCAGCACAGGGTTTTCCCATGCCCCAAACCTGAGGCTGTATAATAAAGTAGGAGTAGTGGTAATAATGATGATGATAATAATAATAGCAGCAATGTTGGCCCCTCAGATGCTGCTCCTCTGGGAATATTTGGCCCTGGAAACTGGGAGAAGAAGAAAAAAAAAATCAGGAAGCCATAGGGCACCCAGGAATCCTGCTCCTGGTTGGTGCCCGAGCATCACAGCACTGAGCAGGGGGTGGTGTAAAACCCCCAGATCAGGTAAATAACCCTTAGGCAGAAGGTCTGGAGGAGAAGTGGCACAGCCCTGTCCCCCTGGCTGTCCCCAAGGAGCAGAACCTTCCTTCCCCAGGACTGGAGTGGAGGGAATTGACTCTTGTCTGGCTCCGAGTGGTGCAGATCCTGCTGCAGCTGGGAGGGGATTTCCCCTCAGCTCAGCTCCAACCCAGATGCTTGAAAAACTCCCTCTTCCACTGAGTGAGCTAATATTTCATGAATAAATTGAAGTGGTCAAGTCCCATTTTTGTGCAGAAAGCAGGGTTCCCTGCCGATGAGCCTCCTTGGTACTTTCAGGGATATAAATAACTTCACAGGCTTATTCTCTGAACCTTTCAAAATAAAAGCAACACTCAGTTATTTGATTTTTTTTTTTTTTTTTAATTTTATGCAAATGATCTTCTGTTCTGTGTTATTATGTAAACGAGCCAACTGAAATGGTAATGAGGGAACCCAGAAGTATGCATACATTAACTGCCAGCTATAGAGCTTTACACCTACAGAAATGGCACTGAGTTCCATTTCTAAGGGAGGGACAGGTGTCCTCAGGGTGAAGATTTTTTTCCTCCGGGACTTGGTTGCTTCTGAAATCCCTCCATATGGAACTCTTCTTCCTCCAGACAATAGTCAGGCTTTCAATGTAAAGGGCAAACCAGCACTTCAGTCAGAAATCACTTTTTTGCAGTGTGGGAAAACGTGTTGCACTCAGTTTGCCATCAGTCTGTGCAGCAGCAGATGACATCCCACCATCCTCCAACAAGTCTGGCTGAAACCAGAGCCCACCTGAGTGTAGGCAGCACCAGATAACCCACCAGGAGGCTGCAGAGCTGCAGGAATATTTATTTCTCCATGGGTGCTCTGTTCCCCTATAGGGAAATCATCCCTGCTCTGGAGCTGGGGGCATTCTGGGCTGGGGCAGCTGAGGGCATGGGGTAAGTATGGGATGAGATACACCTAGGACAATTTTTGGAATGTTTAAGGTAGAGGCAAAGCCCATTTCCAAATGTCAGGCATGCTCCAATGAACCCCAGGGTGAGACTCAGTGGTCTGAAGAGTTCTGCTTCCCTGCTCCCCTCCATCCTGCTGCAGGTAGAAGGTTGGATGAAAAACTGCTGTGAGAATAACAAGAAAAGTTTTATCTTCATTTTCTCCACCCTTCAAGAAGGGTTTTAACCCAGGTGACAGCACCAGAGATTCTCACTTTGCTCAAGCACCCTGAGCTCAGCTCACAAGGGAACTGATGCCTCGGGTCCTTCCCAATCCCCACGTTTGGCAAAAATGTTTGGAAGGATTCAAGGGCCAGGGAGCACAGCTCCTGAGAAGGTAGAGCAGCTGTGATCCACAGAGGTGCCTTCAGCTCTCTGTTGGGGATGGACTGCAGAAATATTGGCCAAAGTCCAGCTCAGGAAGTCCACTGTGACTATTTGGCTCCCAACAGAGGGGCTGAACCTGTGACATAACAGCACGGAGCCCTTTTCACCACTTGGGAACTCACCGAGGTGCCAGAGGGAAATCCAGGGACCTCCTGAAGGCACTGGGAATCTGTCTGGTCCTTGATTCCAAGGCACTTTGGAAGCTTAATATCTGCAGCTTCTGTTTAATAACTAAATGAGAACCAGGAAACCATGGAAAATCTGTTAGAGGAAAAAGTACTTGGAGTGCCTAGGTCTGATCCAACAGCCCCTGCAAGCCTTCTGCTGAGCTGGCTGGCTTTTGGTAAAAAATTAAACCCCTGAAATTAGGCAAAAAGATCCAAAAGATGCCATTTTAGGGCTCAAAATCTGGATCCTGGGGTTCGGGCTGGCTGACCCTGAAACCTGAGGAAATCCCCCAGACTCAGGGGAGGTGGTGATGGGGGGGTGGGGGAGCATCTTCTGCAACCCAAATCTCAGCCTCCTGAACTGGCAGCTGCTGGGGAAGCTGCTGGGTGGGATGAGAAGACACCAGCCCATTAGAGCTCTGGCTGTCCCATTCCTGGTCTCTGGTGGCATCCAGCTCCAGCTCCCTAAAAAAAGCTCCATCTGCTCCATCCTTCCTGCAGGGATGTGTCCAACAGCCCTGTCCCAGGCTGCTTCATCAGCCAAGACATCAGTGTCACCTCAGGCCATGCCACAGCCTTCCCTGCTCTCTCTGCTTGCCCTGGAGGCTTTTTTCCCAGAGATTCAGACATTTATCACTCGGAAGGCCTGGCCCCAAAAAGCAGGATTTATGGCTCAGAAGCCTAGGAAACCCCTGACTTTGAAAACATGTTTAAAGTCCAATTTTTCACCCTGGGATGAGACAAATGTCCCCAGCATCAGTGCCAAGGGTGTGCTGAGCCCAAGGTGGAGTCAGAGACAGAGCTGAAATTCTGCCCCAAGTGGATATTTAAGGTCTGGAGTTAAAATCTGTGACTTTTTGCTAGTGGACTCTTTCCAGTCCAGTCCAAGATCTTCTGGTTTAGGCAGTGAAGCCCCAAATGGGGCAAGAAGAAAAGGGGCAGAGCATCCTCACCATCACTTGGTGTGTCCCATGGCAGGGTGGGTGAGTGTCCAACAAGGTAATTGAACAGAAAGCTGAAATTAGATTAAAAAAAAAAACTCCTTTTCTGTTTTTCAGAGAAACCAGGTCAGCCACAGAGCTCGGCCACGGGCAGAGGCCAAGAGCTGGGTTCAAAAAAGGGTTGGACAAATTCAGGGGGAAAAAAAAAAAGCAACTTCTAGGCATAGCATTGAGGCAATGCAAGGGTCTCACAGAACTTGGTGTTTGCCAGGGGCTGGCAGAGGCCAGGCAGAGCTGTTTTACACAAAACCTGTTTGTTTCCCTGCTTTTAGGGGTTTTTTTTTTTTGCTTCTGCATGGCAAACCTACGTGTGCCTTTGCAGGCTGCTCCTGAAAGAGACCTTTGCTCTCTCCCAGTGCAGATATTTCCATCTTCCTTCTTTCTTTCAATATCTCCATAGTCAGGGGGTAATTGTTTTAGTACTTTTTTTTTTTTTTTTTTTTTTTCTTTTTTTTTTTTTTCTGGGGGTTTTCAAAGGACCTTTCTGACATTCCCGGAAACATCTCAGCTGTTTTGTTAAGTTATTTTCATGAAAATAAAAATAATCTTGCTTCCATCTGGGAATTTGGTTAAGTGTTTTAGAGATGTTTTTAACTTCTCTGCAGCCCATCATCAGGCGTAGATATCAGCCAAGTATCCCAAGCACACAGCTCTTCAGGGATGCTCAGAATCTGACTCTGAAGCTCTCACCTGACTTTGTTCTGATATACACCACCCCGAGCTCCTCCTCTGCAGCTCTGATGTCTCCCAAATGTTGAGAAGATCTGGAATCCTGCCTGGATTTTGTCTGTTTGGGTCCAGCTTTATCCCAGCTCCATCTGGTCACCATGAGACAAATCCTAGAATCCTAGAACGGGCTGGGTTGGAAGGGACCTCAGAGCTCATCAAGTCCAACCCTTGCTCCACTCCCCCCGTGGTTCCCAGCCCATGGCACTGAGTGCCACATCCAGGCTCTTTTGAAATATCTCCAGGGATGGAGAATCCACCCCTTCCCTGGGCAGCCCATTCCAATGGCTGAGCACCCTCTCCAGAAAGAAATTCTTTCTAATGTCCAACCTAAACCTCCCCTGGCACAACTTGAGACCTCTTTGTAGCAAGACAAACCTCTTCTATGGATGTGGTGCTCCAAGGTCCAACCAGGTGTCCCAGTAGAATCTCACCAGTGGGGCTCTGACCAGCCTGGATCAGTGCTACTGCTCCGAAGGTGGCCAAGCACTCCCTGGCTGTGCCAGGTTGAGCCTTTTATTGGCCCCCTAATCCTGCTCATGTGCAGTAGGGGCCTGCCCTGATTAGGCACAGGTGGGCTTCACACGAGGTCAAGCCCACTACCTGGCAATTATTGGCACCTGGTTGCCTCATTACACCTCTTGTGCCCTCTTGTCTTGCTGAGAGTTGCCTGGGAAAAGAGCCCAACCCCCCCCTGGCTCCAACCTCCTTTCAGGGAGTTGGAGAGAGTGATGAGGTCTCCCCTGAGCCTCCTCTTCTCCAGCCTCAACACCCCCAGCTCCCTCAGCCCTTCCTCACAGGACTTGTGCTGGATCCCTTCCCAGCCTCCTTGCTCTTCTCTGGACCTGCTCCAGCACCTCAATCTCCTTCCTGAGCTGAGGGGCCCAGAACTGGACACAGGACTCAAGCTGTGGCCTCCCCAGGGCTGAGCACAGGGGCAGAATCCCTTCCCTGGACCTGCTGGCCACGCTGTTCCTGAGCCAGCCCAGGATGCCATTGGCCTTCTTGGCCACCTGGGCACACTGCTGGCTCATGGTCACCTTCCTGGCAATCCAGACTCCCAGCTCCCTCTCTGTCTGGCTGCTCTCAGCCACTCTGTGCCCAGCCTGGAGCTCCCCATGGGGTTCTTGTGGCCAAAGTGCAGGACCCGGCACATTTCTGGAGTTCAAGGGGCAGCAAGAGCTTTAGGGGGACAGGAGCAGGCACTGGGGGACCTCAAAAAACTGGGACATGGCTGGGATGTGGCTGCCCATCTGCAGGGAGTCTCATCAGGGGTTCCTTTAAATCCTCCTTGTTAGGAAAAGGAGAATTTTGCAGGAAAAGGTGACTTGCTGGTCTCCAAGGCTGGAGCAGCTCTGGAGCCAGGCTGAGAGTTGGGGTTTTTCAGCCCTGAAAAGGCTCCAGGGAAACCTTGGAGCACCTTCCAGTGCCTGAAGGGGCTCCTGGAAAGCTGGAGAGGGACTTGGGACGAGGGCCTAGAAGGATGGGATGAAGGGAAATGGCTTTAAACTGGAAAAGGGGAGATTTGGCTGAGATCTTTGGAAGAAATTCCTTTGGTGGCAGAGCAGGTGGTTGGGGGTGCCCTGCCTGGGTGGGCACTTCCCAGCCCCTGTCCCCATCTTCATGGCTAAAATCAGCTTTTCCCTTTGCCTCTCTCCTACCAGCACAAAAGAAGAGCCCAATTGGAAGTGTGTGTACATATATATATATATTTTTTTAATTGTTTTCTTTCCTTTCACAGTGCTAAGGATTGGAAACCTCAGGACATTACATTGAACATTACAACTTCCAGTGGAGCCAGCTACCTTCCCACCTCTTTTTTTTTTTTTTTTTTTAATTGTTATTTAATTTTTGTTTGACTTCCATGCCTTTACTCTCCTGAATGCAGAGTGCCACTAACTACCTCTTAAAACATTATTCCAGAAGGGCTGTATTCTACAGAGAATGGCATTTTTTCTAATAACCCCATTTTCCTTTTCACTTATTCTCACCTAAAAAGTTTCAGATTGCAGCTCATCCATCTCCCTGACACCCAAATCCCCTCTCACATTTTCAAATTTAGATATATGTTGTTAACCCCTTATTAGCTCAGAGCATCTGGGGAGGGGAATAAAAGAGAAGAGTGAGGAGGTGCCAGGGGGTGAGCAGGATGTGGGGAGGCTCCATCACTTCGGGTTGCTTTTTTGGGGGAGATTTGTCCATAAATGGGTGGGTGTTGAGCCTCCTTTCTCCCTGCAGCCTCTGCAAAGGGCTTCGTGGGGACATCTCAGTGTCACCAGTGGAAGGGGACATCACTCCTCTCCCCAAGTCTTGCTCCAGTGCCTGGGGGGCAGCTCCAGGCTGCTCTGCCCCACGTCACTGGGATGGGATCGGGGTTACAGCTCAGGATGCAGAGGCAGAGCTGGCAACACTCTGGACCTGGACCAGTCCATCCCAGTGCCTCCCAGTACTGGGCAGAGATTCCAGGCAGGCTGCAGGGGCAGCTGGATCAGGTGCATCAGTGCTCAGAGGTTTTTCTTAGAAATTTAGGGTTCATCCCCTGGCACCAAGCAGCTCCTGGGTACCCAGGGCAGAGGAGGGACCTTTGCTGCTGGGGCTGGAGGTGGGGAGATGGTGCCTGTGGTGGTCAAAGAGCAGCCAGGTGGGAAGGGAGGGGGTCAGAGATGAAGTTACTGTCTGCAAGCTTCTGAGCAAAATTTAAACTGTGATTTGAGGCACTTGAAAAGCTCTGGGTGCCATGAAGGTGGTGGCTTTCTGCTTCCAGCAGGCTGAGATGAAGCCTTTGCAGGGGGAAAAAACAAACAGAAAGAAAAAAAAAACCAACACAACCCAAAAAACCAACCAAAAAATAACAACAACAACAACAACAACAACAACAACAACAACAACAAAAACCATACAAAAAACCCCAAACAACAAAAAGCTGAATCTTCATTGAAATTTCCTTTTTTTTTTCCCCTTGAAACTTCCATCTGGCTGTGTACAGACCTGAGAGTCAAACACTCTTGCTATTTGTTACCCTCTTAAGGACAAACCCCTTCTCTCCTCAACATCCCACCTCCCCAACGTGCTGGAGTGTTGTTTTTCCTTAAGTTTTCTTCTTCCCTTCCCTCCTGTGCCTGTGGGTTTTGCTTCCAACTCGCAGGCAACTGCTTCACATCAACAACAACAACAGCAACAAGAAGGCAACTTTGGCAGGAGCTGCCTGAAAGGATCCGTGTGGGAGATGTTCAATGAACTTCCTAGCTACCAATAATTCCACTTGGCTGCTTCTCCTTGAGCTGCATCCTCCCAGCATCAGGGTGTGGAAGTGCTCAGTGCCCCAGTGCTCCCAGGGGCTCCACCAGCTGCACCAGGTTTCCCTGCCCAGTGGGTTTTTGGGAATAGGGAAGTGGGAGAAGTTTGTTGGTTCTTTTCCCTTTTTTTTTTTTTTTTTCCCAAAAGGAAGCTACATCTGACAAGTTGAAATATTTCTTGCCATTTCTGGACACACACACACATATCAAAATTAATAAAACTCTCCATGGAGGGAGATTCGGATTCCCAATTATTTCGCCTTTAAAAAAAAAAAAAAAAATTAAAAAAAAAAAATTTAAAAATCCCAACTTTGTTTGTGCATTCTTATGGCAAACACAATGCCAACAATGGGCAAATAGACAGCATAATAAATAGCACCACAATGCTGACATAAAGGCCTTTCTGGTACTGCATACAAAATATAAACTGTGCCACGCCATTATTATTCCAGAGCCCTTGCTGAAACAGTGCAGTTGAAATTCCACCCCCAATGTGCACCTAATCAGCCATTCAGAGCCCCTTAATGACTTGTCAGTTCTTTGCCCTGCCATTTTCTGTCCAATTAATTCTTTTATTGTGCACCGGATAAAGGAAGACAAAGGCCTTCCATGCAATAATGAATCATTAAAATTCAGCAGCTCCTCTCTTGTGCTCTTGGCTCCTCACCAGCAATTCAGGCTGTTTCGCATTCGTTATGTGTGTGGTGGTTAAAATTCACTCTACCTCAAACAAGACCTTTCCAAATCCTTAACCCTTTCCTGGCTGAAGACCTCCAGAGCCACGTTGGGAATTTAGGCACATTTAAAAAAAAAAAAAAAAAAAAAAAAAGAGAGAGAAAAGAAGGAGGAGGGAGAGAGGAGGGGAGGAGAAAGGCAGGCAGAGGTATTTTGGGTAAATGTTTCAATATCACGTCTCTGACAGTCACAATATTGCCCGAGCACACATCCACAAACAAATAGAGGGAGCAGGAGGGGTGCCAGGAGATGCCGGGAGGGCCGGAGCTGCTCCATCCCAGCACCAGTTCCCGACCAGCACCGGTGGCTTTGCAGCCCCTTCCCTCCAGCAACCCAGCCCTGGAGCAGCAGGGAGGGACACCCTGTCCTTTAGGATGAGGAAGGGTTTGGTTTTCATCCCTAAATGGTTTAAAATAAAATGAAAGAAGCCAACTTTTAAACCTGGATGTGTGTGTCCAACTGGCTTTAGTTATTTTTTGGTTTGGTTCCTTTTTTTGTGGGGTTTTTTGTTTGGTTTGGGGGGATTTTTGTGTGTCTTTTTTTTGTTGTTGTTGTTGTTGGTTTTTGGGGGGGTTGTTTCAGCTTGGTTTTTTTGCATGGGCTTCACTAAATCAGGTCAAAACCACCACCCCAGTTAAACCAGTGACACTGTGTATGGCTGAGCTGGACGGCCATATGGGAGCAGCTTAATAGGGGTCAGTGGGAACAGCAGAGGCTCTTCCAAACCCTGGGAATGCAGACACCCCACTTTGGGAAGCACCCTCTGCCTTCATAGATCATAGAACCATAGAATCCCAGACTGGTTTGGGTTGGAAGGGACTTTAAAGCTCATCCAGTGCCACCCCCTGCCATGGGCAGGGACACCTCCCACCAGCCCAAGGTGCTCCAAACCCCATCCAATTTGGGATGCCAGGGATGGGGAAGCCACAGATGCTCAGGGCAACCAGGACCAGGGGCTCAGCACCCTCACACTAAAGTTTATCCAAACTATTTTGGAGCAAGAGCCCCTGGACTGGTGGCAGTGGCCACCCCACCGGTGACACTGGGGTCCCTTAGGACAAGCCTTGGGTGTAGGTTTATTTTCAGAGTTTTGCTAAACTTGGGGTTTCTTTCAGTGCAGATTACATGGTTTTTATAAAAATCTGTTGCCTGCTGTTTTCCTCCTCGTGCAGAAAGTTTCTGCAGGAAAATGAACTCACTTTCCACCTCAGCCACAAAACCGGTCGCAGCCCCGCTACCCAAATCCAAACTTCTCTGCAAGAGAAAAAAAAGACAAGGCAAAAAACCCATGGTCTGAGACCCACCTGGGCTGACAAAGGGCTGTTGTCCCCCCAAAAACATTCACCATCAGGGAGCAACCCCTTCAGGGCACCAGATCTCATCCACAGGGATTGCCCAGGGCAGGCTGGGCTTGCAGGGTGGCAGGAGAATGAAGCCATTTGGAATAAACACCATTTTCTGTGGTTTGGGCTCTGGGGGGGACTATTTTTAGCTCCTGCTGACTCATTTGGGAAACAGCTTCCCCTCCCCAAGCCTCATCCTTTGCCATTTGGTGCCATCCTTAATTCCTGTGTGGAGCAGACATAAAGTGACCTTAAAACGACAGCAGCCTGACTCAGTGGGGAGGTGGTGGAGGAGATGGGATCAGGGCTGGACCTGGCTCCCACAGTCCTCCACAGCTCCCTTTGCTTCATTAATTAGGGTCCCATGTGATGAACTCCCCCAAAAAACCTCGTGGAGCCTTTGCAGAGTCTCCAAAGCAGTGATGAGGACTGGGATGTTGTCTCTCCTGGGAGCTGGGGTTCCTCTGAGCATCACCAGGGAGCTGGCAGGAGTTGATGGGAAACTCCCTTCTTCCACTCCCCAGAAAAGGAGTCTGGAGCCCTTTGGCTGCTGAAATGCTTAAAGATTCACATTCAGCCTTAAAAAAAAAAAAAAAAGAAAAATTTATTGCACTCTGCCTGATGCTTTTGAAGGCTGAAAACAGGGGGAATATCTCTGTTCACCACGTCACCTCCTCAGCTCACCCAGCCTTGTCCCAACAGCTCCAGTGGCCACCAAACCTTCCCGTGGGCTCCCACACTGCTGCTCCTGCTCCCAAATCCCTCCAGCTTTGCACAGGGCCATCAATCCCTAGGCAGGGAGGAGGAAGAGACTCCCATGGAAGTTTATTAAAGATGAGCACTGTCATAGAAAGGCCCCTTGAGAATTTCTGTGCTACAAACCTACTCTCCAAGCGCAGGAAATGTGTAACACAAGCTGATGTCACTCCAGGAAAAATTATAATAAGGAGGATGGGAAGGGACTTTTTCTTTTTTCCACCATGCAGCAGGAATGTGGATACGGTCTATAAAATCAATTTCCTCTTTCCTACTAAGCACTGCCTTCTGAGCAACTCAGATAAATGGCAACATTCAGTATTCTCTGCACCAAACAGACATAAATATATTAAAAAAAAAAAAAAAAAAAAAAAAAAAAAAAGAAAAGAAAAAAAAGGGAACTTTTACCACTTGTGTATTCCTGCAATTATCTTGAGAAGCCTTTTTTGTTGACAGCCAAGGGTCAAAAGCTGGTCTTGGTTTCACCTGATCTCATTGACTTCTGCAGAGACATTCCAGCTTCACGCCAACACAAGAGCCAGCAGAGCTGAGCTGGGGCCACACAATGCTGCCATTCACAGCAGCTCATGGAAAATCACTTCTCTTTCTGTGCCCGATATCTGCACACAAAAGAGAAGGACAATGCACGAAAATGCATTTTGACAAACAGCCTTAATTGGAAATCAAAATGCTCTCCTTCCAGGAGAAACCTTTCCCTCCCATCAGGGGGTTTCTCCCAAGGAAACAAAATGGGACACTCGGGTGTTTAAGCCTTGGGAGTGAACCTGTGGTGGGTGAGTGGGTGGTGGGTGCTCTTTGGAATCCTCAGCACACCCTGGAGCCTGAGTCACCAACTTATTCAGTGACTTTTACCTGCTGTCACCTTCCTCAGCACCCAGTTTGGAAAATCCTTGGGATTTCACTCACCAGCAAATCTGCAGCGAGTCGCCCCGACTCTGAGGGCAGGAAACCCCAAAGTTGGATCTCTCAACTCCAGCTGCTCAAACAGGAGCTGCAGAGGGGTCCCTGGGGCTCTCATTACTGCTGGTACCTACTGAACAGCACAAATCTATCACCTCCCACGGCTGCAAATAGGAGCAAAAGCCAAATTGGTTTTGCAAAGCATGCAGGAAGAAGCAAGAGCAAGCATCCAGCAAGCACGGCTGAAAAGAAATGAGATTTAAAACCTGCAGGTATGGGATGTGCATCTCCCCAGCTGCCAGGCTGCCCTGGGGGCCCTGTGACCACCTCAGCACCCACCAAGGCAGAGCCCAGCCCTGCACAACCCCCCTGTCACCAACGTGTCCCCCCCAGTGCCAGGGCTGGCACAATGCACCAGGACCATCCCTGATCCTGCAGCTGGGACCCATCCTGCTGGGTGCACAGAGACACTTTGGTGCAATTTTTTTTTTTTTTTTTAAACTGCAGTATTTGCAATGCCATCAGGTTTCAACTCAGTTTGCAACACTAATCCAAGTAAAGTTGGTGTAAGCTTTGCTTTAAAGACCAAGAAGAAATTAAAGATAAGCATTTATATTCCCAGCTCACCCTTTTTTCTTTTCCTCCCCTTCCCTTGGAGAGGGGACACTCAAGAAGCAGAAGAGACACAGCCAAAACACATCTCATTTTTGAGCACAAGTTAGGATAAGACTGAAAATTCACACTGGAACTGGAGGGAAGGGAAAGGGGGAAAGAAAATCTCTTCTGCAACTTATTCTGCTGCTTGGCTTCTAGTGTAATAAAGTCATTTTTTGCCAGCAGTTTTGTAAATGAGCACAGAGAAAATGGTGTCCAGTTACAGACACTCTGGCAAGATAGCTCCTGGCAGATCCTGCAAACAGCAAATTTGCCTTGGGACTCAATCCTTCAGACTTTGTTAATGTTCTTGAGCTTCATTAATTGTCATCACATTTATTTTCCCCCACATTAAAACATTTTCCACAGGGCTTGCACTCTAGCTGAGCCCTGAGCACGTTCCTCAGGCTGAATTTCTCTCATCCCAGCTCTTCCCTCCCAACCAGGGCCCAGCCTGAAGATCCTGCACCAGTTTTTTCTGAGCTGGGGAAACTAAACTGCAACTTCATTTATATAAAAAAAAAAAAAAAAGTCGATGTAACTATGTTAATGACTGCATTTAAAAAAAAAATAAATCAACAACCACTCCATGCAACATGTAATTTTGTTGCTATTGCAATTCAGAGACATTTCACCAACCAGAAAATAATTTTTTACTGTAAAATTCCTACGTGCTGTACAGAACAAAATGAACCCAGGACTAAAACCATGCAGTCTGACCTTGCAAACCCTTCCTCATGTGAGCAGTCTCAGTGAAATCCTAGGAAATCCTTGGGATTACGGATGTGGAAATGCACTTCTCAAGGAAGTAAAGGAAAAAAAATTAAAATCTCATAGCAAGACATTATTTAAGTACCAGGAACGGGAGCAAGAAAAACAAAACAAAGCCAAACCAACATATTAAGAGAAAAAAAAAAAAAAAAGCCTTGATCAAAACTTGATCAAAATATTTTATTCTGAATTGCCTGCCTCTTTCAGAGCTGCTCTCTGCATTTCTTTTCAGCACAGAAATAGGCTCAAGCAGAAAGAAAACATCACACGTTCTTGATAAAAAGCAATTTTTAATTTTATCAAATTGATCTGTACAAAAGTTAGCATTGCTTAGTCAGAAGCTAGTGAAGAGAACAGATAAGTAACAGCCAAAGTCTTTCAAACTTTATACAGAAAAATAGATTGCATAAAAATGAGTTCTCTATTTTCCCCCACCCCCGCGTCCCCCAAAGGAAATATGCAAAAAATATTTTTAGAAAAAGAGTAGGAAACGTAGAAAAGGTAAAAAGATGATAACCTCTGAAATGTGTTTAGATTTACAAAGTTCTTAAAGGCACGAGTTACCATAAAATAGATGGTTATTATATGCTCAGCATACAATGGAAGAAGTAGAAATATATCAATGAAATATTAGTCTAAAACTAAGTACCTAAATTTTTTTTTTTTTTTTTTTTTAGTGGAGAAGATTTTAGTTTCACAGCTTGATGGATGACATCTTGTCCCTAGAAGCCAAAATTAAAGCAGAAGTTGATAATTTCTCATTAAATTACATCTTCCTAGAAAGTAGTCCTGGTTCTGAAAAGTGTACAAAGACTCTGCAATGCCTTAAATCCAATTTGAAACCCCCAAAGCAGGCAGCCAGAAAAATCACCTGCTCCTTTTTGCAATCATTTGAGCCTCCCCTTTTAATTAGTAATCCCCCCCCCCCTCATTATTTTGCATTCCTGGTTTGGTTTCGTGTTGGTGACCAGGTCTGTGCTGAGCAGATTTGTTCAGTCCCTCTCTCAACCCCGACTGCTGCAGCAGTTCCAAGCAGAAAAAAAACCCCAAAAACCAACAAAAATCTCTAGACTCGTAACACCATTTTTTTATTGTATCATCTCCACTGGTTTGATGCTCCCTTCCCACCCCGTCTTTAAAATCTTTTAAAATTCTACTTTTTGCACAAAATTACTTCATTAATTAAACGACAAAATAATACAGAACATAAATACATATTTAACAGATTTAAAAAAAAAAAAAACCCAACACTTTAAGCTTCAAAAAAAAAAAAAAAAAACCAAAACAAAAAAATAAACCAAGAAAATGTTAATTACAGCCAAACCTTGCTTAGAAGAACTCTTGACTAAAAAATAACAAACACTTCAGACATTTAATTGGTTGGTCCCACCAGACTTGTTTGTTCCCACGAGATTGTTCCATGGAATCACTGGGTTTTCGGGTTTCAGCCGCGTTGGTCCGAGTGAGTTCTTGCCCTCAAGGTTGGTCCGTTCCTCACATTGCAATAGACCCTTAATGTCTCAAACAGCTTTTTGTTTTTTTCTTCCAACACCCCCCCTCCCCCATTTCCACCTCCCTGCTCCACTTTTGCACTTCTCAAACTTCCGTGTCGAGTAAATTCAGTTCAGTCCTCACAGAGGAGTCGAATGGGTTTTGTCCTTCATTTATTCAAAAAGGAATCACCGGTCCTTTTTTTTTTTTTTTTTTTTCCATTCTTATTTTTTCTCCTTTTTTTTTTTTTTGTTTTAAATTCTTTTAAATTTTTTTTTTCCTTTTTTTTTTTGTTCTTTTTTTTTTTAATGGGATTAATTAAAGAAAAATAGAGCTCTGTCCTGTAGGAGAGTTTTGAAGCGAGGGGACACCCAGTCAAGTCGCGAGAGTTCCCAGTGGCTCAGGAGGCACTTCGGAAACGATGGCGGCGCTCCCCGCTCTTCGTCTTCTTCATTCCTTCATTAGTGCATACGTCGGGGAAGCCCTCGGGGGCTCCAACCATCCTTTAAGGCCTTGTCAGGGTTGTGTAGACCGGCTGCTCCCAGTTGGCGGTGGGGCTGTGGGCCGGCGGGATGGACAAGCCGTTGAGGATGGGCGTCGCGTAGGGCCGGCGGGAAGAGTGGAAATAGGGATATTGGTAAATGCTGGAAGGGTAACCGGGGTAAGGGTTGTAGTAGTTGGAGCTCTGGAGGTCCGTGTAGTCACATTGGGAGCTGGAGAAGGAGGCGGCGGCCGTGGCGGTGGAGGCGGTGGTGGCGCAGGCCTGGGCGCTGTAGGAGCCGTAGTCGGAGTGCGCGGGGGAGCCGTGGGACTGATCGCTGTAGTGGCTGGGGCTCAGCTGCTCCGTTTTGATGTGCGGCCTTTGCTGGGCCGAATCGGCGGACGAAGGCGAGGCCGAGGCCGGGTTTTTGTGAGTCCAGACCTGGTTGGTGCCGCCGGCGCCCGCGGCCGAGTGGGAGTAGGAGGCGCCGTAGGAAGCGGCGGCGTTGGGCCCGTGGTCGGCCGGCATGGCGGCGTGGCCGTTGAGAGGCAGGTACTGGTCGAACTCGTGGACGTCGAAGGTCTCCATGTTGTTGATGACCTCGCTGCTCAGCTCCGAGATGTCCACGTTGCTGAAGTCGATGTTCTGGCGGCCGCTCTCCACGAGGCGGCGGCCCTCGTGCTTCAGCTCCTGCTTGCTGCTGTGGTGGAGGTCGGTTTTGGGGGTGGTGGGGGGGGTGGGTGGCCCGTGGGTCTGGCCTAGGGACAAAAGGGACAAGTAAAGGTTTAGCAAGAGCAGCCATCGAACACACAGCTCCTTCGAGGGTGATTAAACCCGGATCTTTCTCCCTCCTCTAATTGCGGGAGGGGAAGAGGGGTTTAAATCTACAACCCCACGTTGGAGGTGGCTGAAATCCCTTTGTGGGGACACCGGGGACCGCGTCCTCAGCTGGGGTAAACCACTACACGGGTGTTGGTTCACTGCAGGGAGGAGAAGCCGGGGAGCACACTGTGACCATTAAGGTCACTCTGGGACACGGCAGGACACCACGAACACCCCCTCACCTGGGGAACAGAACCAGGGGCTGGGTTCAGAAGGAGCCGCTTAGCCTCTTGGTGGGCAGCCTGAAGCCCACCGGGCTCTCCTGGAGGCTCGAGGAGCCATCCTGGATCCCCAGCCAGGCTGGGAGAGAGCACAGACGTGTCTGAAGCTGCAGGACATTCGCAATCCTCCTGGAATCTGTCAACACTCGCCCCGTGCCAATTTGCAGCGGCGAGGAGAAGCGGGGAGCTTCGGGAGGAAGCCGTGTCGCCAGGACCCGCTCCCCCAGGAGCCCTTCCCATGGTGAGAGGGTTATTAACCCTTATTAGCTCGCAATTAATTTTCCCCTCTCCTGGGCCAGCTAGTAAACCAGGTTCCCTGTGCTTTGGAGATTTCCTATGGAGATTTCCTATCAGCTCTCCAAGAAAACCATGGTTGCCTTCATGATTTAGGTGCAAAACCACAGCTCTTGGGATACCAACTCCTGCTTTTGGATGCTCCCACTCCCATGGACACATTGAGCCCACACCCACCAGAGGGTTCTTATCCCAAACCCAAGCTCCTAGGATCTACAGGTACTTTTTTTGAGGGGCCTTTACCTGTGTGATCGCCGTGATGGTGGGACTCAGCCATGCCACCCAGCCCGCTGTCTGCTTTGTAGATCTGTGTCCCTGCGTGGTGGCTGAGCTCAGCTCCAGAGTCGGAGTCACTTTGCCCAGCTTTAACACTTTTCCTCCTCCGTGGCTGGTATTTATAATCCGGGTGATCCTTTTTGTGCTGGACCCTGAGCCGCTCAGCTTCTTCCACAAAGGGACGTTTCTCATTTTCGCTTAACAAGCTGGATTTCACATTTATAGATTTATTTTTTTTTTTAATATGGAAGGAAAAAAAAAATATCCAAAATTAGTATCTTTTCCTTAGGAGTTTTCAGCTTATTGTCAGACTCACAGCCCCACTCCCCATACGCTGATTTGAGCAACCAGAAAGTAGTAACAAAATTAATTCGCCATGGCAAAAAAAAAAACCAAAACCAAAGTCATGCTGCAAAAATGTACTAAAACACTAATTCCAGAGGCACAGAAGACACCAACAACTAAAAATTAGTGACAACCGAACTAAACAAACCCCCCACACCCTGTCTTAAATACCTTCCTCAAATATTATTCCTATATTTGCCCTACAAATGCCACCCCCTTGCCTCAGCAAACAGGGCTGCCCAATTTCAGCTTTGTTTGGTGCTTACAAAGAAACCACGAAGGCAACAGGCTTGGAATTATTTCTTTCTAAACTCTTCCCTCCACCACCACCCCCCTGAACCTCTCTGCAAACTCTTGGAGAGTCTCAAACCGCAGCGGGAGCATCGCTGGCCCGAGATGCAGGTTTGGTGCAACCAGACACAACCAAATTTTAACCACGCGAGAAAACGTGTCTCGTGGCAGAGCCTTGGAAAGCCGAGAGTACTCAGATGCTGCCCAGCGAAAAAAAAAAAAAAAAAAAAAGTTTGCATCGGTGGGCAGCACTGAGCAGGAAAGCACGCAGATAAGAAGGGAAACTGGAAAGTGGATTAAAATGACTGCTAAAAATCGGCTTGGTCCGTCTTACAGCTTGTTAAGCAGCAAGTAAGCAAGCCCGGGGAAAAGCAGAAAAAACTTTTAGAAGTAAACAGGCTGGAAAAGAAACAGTTTTTTTAAGAAAAGCTCAGACATGGGAAAGCCCGGTCGGGAGAGGAAAGGGCCCGGGCTGCACATCTCGGTGATGGAGAAGGGAAAATCCACGGGTGCCACAGCGCGGGGCTGGAGCCGTGGGCAGTGGGTACCCGTGCCCCTGCGTGGAAACTTTTGGGAGCAGGGACGGGAGTGTCCTTTTGCAGCGAGCCCACACGCTCCGGGGGATTTCTGCCCTTCAGTTTGAAACTGAGGAATCCCCGCGCTTCAAGAATCCCCCCGCGGGCTCAGCCAGGCAAAAAAATCAAAATTTAACGGAAAGGGGAAGCTGAGGGGGGCGGAGGGCGAAAGATATTTTTGAAAAGCGATGGAAGAGGGGAGAACCCAGCCGTGCACCCCGAGGCCGAGACCCGTCGCCTCTCCGGGCATCCCACGGGGGGTCCCGTCCGTGCAGCGCGGGAGGGGCGCGGTGCCCCGCGGAAAGAGATGCGCGAAGCGGTACCCCACGGAGAGGGATGCGCGTCCCGGGACTCACCGCCAGAGTTTGCCCAGGGTCTTGCTGAGTTCGGCGTTGTGAAGATGAGGGTATTGGTCGGCCAGTTTCCTGCGGGCAGCCTGCGCCCACACCATGAAGGCGTTCATGGGCCGCTTGACGTGAGGCTTGGCTTTCAGCGATCCGTTGCCCCGGACGGGCATGGGCACCAAGCTCCAGTCGTAGCCCTTCAGCACCTGCGAGACGGCATCGCGGATGCAGGCGGGGAACCGCTCGTCCACCTCGGCCGCGTCCACCTTAGCGCCCAGCGGAGCGGTACCGGGAGGGCGCGGAGCAGGGGCGGGGGCGCAGCCCAGACCCTCGGAACCGGCGGGGGAAAGAGGCGAATCGGAGTCCGAGTCCACGTGGGACATGGAGCTGGTGGTGCCCGCGGGGCTGCACGGAGCCTCCAGGGCTTTGTCGTGCTCCTCGGTCATGTTGAGCATTGGTGGTGGTGGTGGTCGTGGGTGGGTGGAGGGGAAAAGGGTGAAGGGAGGGAGCCGCTCCGAGGGCAAGGATGTGCCCGGGCGGAGCGGCAGGGACCGTGCAGCCCTCCGCGGGACACCCGAAAAAAAAAAAAAAAAAAAAAAAAAAGAAGAAGAAAAGAAAAAAAAAAATATTTAAAAACAAGACAAAAACCAAAACAAGCAGACAAAAAAACAAAACAAAAAAAAAAAAAAAAAAAAAAAAAAAAACCAACAAAAAAACGGTACAAATAAGCAAAAATCAGCTGAAAAAATAGAAATCAAGCAAAACCAGTCCTGCTGCCGTGTTGTCCCGTCCCGGCGCCCCCTCCGCGCCTGCCGCTGCGCTCCACGTCCAGTGCGAAACGCGGCCCCTGGCAACAAGTGACTTTAAGGGGAGGGAAAGAGGCCCCGCCCCCGGAGCCGCTTCCCATTGGCTGCCCGGGATGCATTATTTGCAAAGGAGGAGGAGCCGCGCTCCTGCCCTTCCTCCGCCGGGCCCCGCTGCCGCTACCGCGGGGTCCCGCAGCCCCGGGGGTGGTTGGACACGGCCCGGGCTCTCTGTTGGGGGGATGCGTGGAGTTCGCCTCCCTCTTTTTATCGCTGTAAATTGTCCTGGGGCTTCACTGCACCGCGGTGCTGCCGGGGATGTGGTTTATATCCCCCGGTGTGCGGCGGGGATTCTCCTCTGGGGAGGGGGGACGGGGGGAAGCGATGGCGGGGGGCTGCGGAGCTCGGTGCCGGGTACCGGGGCTGCGGGGTTCAGTTGCGGGTTGCTGAGCACTTTGCAAGCCCCGCGGAACGGGACCGCTGTGGTGTGGAAGTGGGATCGGTGGCAGCGGGATGAGGCGGCAGCAGCAGCCCCTTCCTGGGACTCCGGTCCGGCGGGGCGCACCGGGCGGTTGGTGCCCTCCGGATAGCAGGTTACTTTTTTAATTCTTTTTTTAATTTATTTTTATTCTGCGGATGGAATTTCGGGGGAACTCAGTATGTGACAGAACCACCCGTGGCTCCCGGTTGCAAGCGGGGCAGGAGCTGCCCGTGTGTCCCCGCAGCCGCCGTGCGCATCCCGAGCGCATCTTTTCTCCAACAGGGAGAGGAAAGTGGGAAATTCCTGAAAACAACCTAAACGAGCCTCTCCGCCTCCCTTCTCTCCGTCTTCCCTCTCCTCTCCCCCACCTCCAGGCTCGGTCCCGCAACACCGGGGACGCTCCGTGGTCGGGCAGAGCTGGGGCTGCCCTGGCCGCCTCCCGCCCGACACCGGCGGCTTTGCAGAGACCAGAGGAGGATGCGGTACCTCGGGGTGAGCTTTTGGGTCTGGAGAGGGGGTGTTGTGGTTGAGTTTGGCTGTAAAATCTCCCTCGTCAGCTCCGGGTGCGGGGCTGCGAGCCTCGGGCCCTTCTGTAAAAAAAAAAAAAAGAAAAAAAAGAAAGAAAAAAAGAAAAAGAAAAAACCAAAAAACAAAACACAACCCAACCAAAAAACAAAACCCAAAACCAAACAAACTAAAAAAACCCCAAACCCACCACAACTCTTTTTTAAAAGCTCTCCCTGCTCCGTTCAGAGCGCTGCCCCTCTCCAAGCGAGCCCGAGTTTTGAAGCATTTATTTGGAGCATTTGATTCTAATTATCCGAGGAATCCAGCCTTCTAATTGCGACTGGAAAAAAAAAAAAGCAACTCCCCAAATTCCACTTTTAGCCTCTGCTCCCCCTTCTCAGCCCTGCTACCCCTTGGAAAAAAAAAAAAAAAAAAAAAAGAGTAAAATACAAAATTTACAGGGGAAAAAAGTAGAATTTTTGCGAGTGCTTCAAGCGTGGCAGCATTTTAAAAGTAACAGGAACGTGGGAGGTTTGAGTGCATTTTGTTTAATTATTGCAATCTATAACACTGAAATTAAGTGCACACGTTGAATTTAAATGTGCCTGAATGGGTGTGAAAATGAGTGTCTTCCAGTGCAAAACAGGACTGGTTTTTATTTTACAGTCCTTTTATTTCCTTCTTAGTAATTTTTCAAGATTTAAGCTTTCACTTTGCCGAGTCACCAAGTGAGTTGCCTTTAGGCAAGGGTTTTTTTTAAATCTAATTTTACAAAGTGTTTCTCCAAATATTGTCTTTAAGGCTCAAGGTGCACCATAAAAGTTAAACTTGCAAGCGAGGGTGAATTGAACTTATTTTCCGAGGCACAATCCAAAGTTTAATGAGACTGTGGAAGAGTTTCCCTTTCCCTGGGCTCCTCCCCGGTGGCTTTGTGCTGCTCCTGGACTCTTCACAAAACTGTTTTTGTGGCATATCATTAACACACATTTCTCTAATTACTGTCTCACAGGTCTTTATTAAGTTGACCCCACTGAAATCCTGCGAGTCGGGGAAAATTGTGTTGTAAAGATGGCTGAGTCAGAGAAATTATCCCCATTTTTAGGCCATCTTTTCCAAGCAGGATACCTTCCTGGGAAGATTTCAACCTTATTCTGTGACCGAGGCTGGAAAGGGATCTGTGGGACACTCAGCACTTTGGAACAGGAGGTAGGAATAGAAACAAGAGCTCTTATTTTCTGATCCCTGCCTTCAACTACCCATCAAATTCCTTCAGAAGAAGGCCCCAAGGACAGCAGGCATTAGAGACATTGGTTTTCTTCCCCCCCCCCTCCTGCAAGCTGCTGCTTTTCAGGGCTCCCTAGCTCTGCCTGAGGCAGGGAATTGCATTTCCCAACCCACACACTTGAATTCCTCTTTGTCCAATGCAGGTAGAAGGAGGAGGACAACTTGTAATTACTTCCCCTTCCTCCAGAGATGGGCATGAGGAAGAGGTAATGCTTGGAACCCGGGGTCCTGCTTGGTGTCTGTTTTGGTGACTTTGCACAAAGCATTTCATGTCTCTGAGTGTCAGTTCTCAGCTGAACTGGAGAGGGGAGCAGTGCTGCCCAGGCTCCCCCAGACTGATCTGAGCTGGGCTGCAGGAAGCTGATATGAAACTCCAGCAGCTCCAGTTTCCTGAGAAGCTGATTCATCCATGAAATGGGATGAGGTTATACTGGGACAACCAGTTGGTTCTAGGGTCATCATTACTTTTACAGGGTCGTTTATTCAAATTTTGTGTGAGTGAGTACCAAGTGCTGTTTGCACAGGGATGGGCAAATGATGGAGCCCAGGGCAGGTCTCTCAGTAATCCCACAATCACCTAGACCTGGCCAAAGACTTTTGTCTTTACCCAGCCAGCTGCAGGGTGACCCTGATGTTCAGATTTCCAGGAAAAGGGTGCAGCTCTGGAAGGTAAGAACTGAGATTTCCATTGCCCAGTGGAGCCTTAAAAAATGGACCCAAGCTGGGCATGTACAGAGAGGGTTTGGTAGTACAGAGGTCCAGCAGCTGCCTGGCAATAATCCTTCTTTTCTTTGAAGTCTGACACAGTCTCTAGTAAAGTTCCTGGTCACTGCTGGGGATTAGACACTGTAGAGGAGTTCTGTTCTATGTGCTTGGCTCCATCACTTTGCCATTTGTCACCTGGGAACCCTCAAAATCCCTATGGGATGGAGGTGACTTGATGTCCCATCCCAGTTCTTCTCTGCTGTGCCTGCTTGTCATGGAGAAATAACTGTGTGTGTGTTGCCTTCAGAACAACCTTATTGGTGACAAGGAGGAGAAATGTCACCTTCAGGAGAAGAAAGGGGAGGCACTTTCAGAGCACGGAGGGCACCTGGGAACCCCTGCACATGAGAGGAGATGTTCTGCATCAGGCACATGTCCTGCTCCCTGCCCTGGCTGGGTGGAGGCCCAGCCCAGAGGTGGGCTTTTTATCCCTTAATCTGATCAAGTGGTGAAGTTATCATTTTTCAAAAAAAAAAAAAAAAAATTGGCTACCTTTGAACTGCCAGCAGTTTTTACATGGGAATTTCAAAGAGCAAATAGAAAGAGGCTTAGAGGGGGAGAAAAAACAACCCCTGATCAGATAAGAAGAACCTACACGTCGTGTTAAAGTAAGCTCTGACATCTGCAGGATTAATGCTCAGAGGATACAGCCCTTTGGTGGCAGCTCAAAGATTGCTGTGAAATAATGCTCAGGCCTGGCCAGGAAAGCTCCTGATATCTGGAAAAAACCCAAACCAAACAAAAAAACAGCAAACAGCAACAACAACAACAACAAAAAAAAAAATAAACAAACCAACAAAACCTGAATAACCAGTGGTAACTTTCAACTCATTTCAGCTAACAAATCAGCAGCAGAGCTGAAAAGCTTTGCTTTCAGGATGAACTTTAGTGATGGGTCCAATCCTCTGTGTGCTTGGGAAGGCTCCATCACACAACCAGTGTCTGCTCACCCAACTTTCACTCTGAATTTATGTTGCTCAGCTGCTTGCAGATTAGTTTAGGTCTGAAATTTGTCTTCTGTTCAGATGAAATGAGCTTTGCTGCTCTGAACGATTCAGGAATAAAAGGGACAGAATCATTTTGCAAATTTTAAATAACTCTTTGGGTATTTCCACTTGGCATTTCCCCAGCTCCCACCACCGTGCCTTAGCTGTGCACTTGAAATCCTTCTTTTCACCTGTCCAGAAGGAGTGGGAAATACCTGTGTGCTGTCATAAAAGTCACTCTGTGCTCCCTTCAAGCTTTTAATGCACAGCCTCATCCAAAGCCTGTGTTTCTGTGGATTATGAAGATCTGGGGACTTCCCATCACTGTGAGCAGATGCAAACGTGCACCCCTTGCACAGCTGCTGCAGCCTGCTGAGAACAGGGGGGAAGGAGAGAGGTTTAAATATTAGTTTAATATTAATTTTTACAGTGATAATGAAGTGCTCAGCCTCTGGCATCCCTTCTTTTTCTGGACAGGAGTAGTTTGGCAGCTATGTGACAAACTGTGGAGGACCATGTGTCCCCTAGCAGCTCAGTTCCAACCCAGGAGCCCCTGTTACCTGGTGTTGATCCAAGAAACTCTGCACACCTGCACTGGGCAGGACTCCACTGACCTCTCTCCAGCTTGAAATGCAGGAGATGAGGAGTGTATGGGGTTCCTGAGCCTTTTTCTAGGCTTCAGCATGGCAGCAGGTATCAGAGGAAAAGGATGTTCAGTTCTAGAAAGCTTTGACTTCAGTGTGAGCCAAAGGCAGTGAAGGCTCCATGAAAATCTTTACATTTGGCCTGCTGGGGAATTTCTGCTAAATAACATAAATCTTACTAAAAATTAAATTTACTTTTTAATGTTGCAGGGTTGTGGGGTTTGTGGGTTTTTTTGGTTTTTTGTTTTTTTTTTTTTTTTTAGTATTCAAGAGCGTAAAAAAAAATTAACCAGGGGTTTGCTCTGAGTTTTTATCTTGAAGCTGCACATTGTGGTGCTGGCAGCTTAAGACCTGAAGAGGAGAGTAATCACACCTCACAGGGATGGACACCTCTTTTAGTCTCAGAAAACATGGACACACAGAAACCAAAACCAGGTGGAAAGGGAAAGATATTCCAGTGTGTTATTTCTGGTCAAATATTCGAAGATCCCAGCAACAAACCCAAATTTGCTGTTGTGGATGAATAACACACAGGTGAGAGTCTGGCACGAGATCTTTTCCTTCCTCCTGCCCTTTGCAGGCTGGGCAGCATCTTTTCAAAATGATGGAGAAATACAACTCTGTTAATGATGATTCCTGTGATTATTAATTATTTGTCCTATGGTAACACTGAGGAATCCTTCTTCTAAATCAGCACCGCTTCATTACAGATGCTGTACAAATACAGGAGAAAAAAAAAAAAAAAAAAAAGAAAAAAAAAAAAAAGAAAAAGGTAATTCTTCCTCTGAAAATCCTTTTCAGCCTTAATCTTGCTAACCTTGGAATGAAAGATCAGATTTCCACGGGGAAGGATGAAGGATTTTAATGGAAAAAAATATTACCTCAGGAAAAATTCTAACTGGCAGAAGGAAGCTCCCAAATTCTTTGCAAGATTCCCCACCTCCCTTTGAGCAAATGCAGCTGACTGCTCCGTGGGTTTGTGTATAACTGCATTATCCATAACTGAATGTATGTTTTCTTTAGAGCCGTCCCCAAATGTTAATGCTGCTTTACAAACCAGTGCTTTCTGCACACATTCACTTGCTCTGTTTTCTTTAAACCCAATTCCTGGCAGCCAGAGGGGCGAAAGCCTAGACCTGAATGAACACAGAGTAATTTAGGGTGCCAGGGACAGCAGGGTTGAGGTGCTGGTGGGGACAGCTGCTGGGTGCTGTGACAGTAAATGCTTGTTTCTCTGGCACTTTTGCAGCTGTTTGGAACACAGCAAAATAGGGTGGGGAGGGGGGGACGTGGCAGCGAGTGGTTTGTTGAATGAAGATCAGCATCAATGATGCCTCAGCCCCTGCCTGACATTTATGAATCACTTTCCCTTTGAGACTTCCAGGGGCTCAGAGCCTCCCTCTTCAATATCTTGCTCGCTTTACGTGCTCAATTTTTCACATTGTTTTTCTTTTTTTTTTTTTTTTTTTTTTTTTTTTGATGCTTGCCTTTCAAAAAGGGGGGAACGCGAGGGAAAGGCGTGACCTGAAAATCAAATCAAAGCTGATGGTAAATAGGTAAGAGAGGGGAAAAGCCCACCCCAGATGATGCTCTGCACAAAGCCATGTGCCAGCAGGAAATCAGAAGAGGAAGCAGATCACTTGATGTCCTAATGTACCATTTTATCACACGTTTTCCTCTAGAGCATGATCCAAAGCCAAAGGAAAGGCTTTCGTCGACTTTTATCATGGTTGGATCCATCCCTTAGAATGAAAACATTTTTTTGTGCCATTTAATAGACTTAAAACCTCACAACTCGTGTCATTATAAGGTGCTAGTGACACACAATGTCCCCAAAACCGGGGTTGGCTGAGTTTGGTGTTCACCCCCATCCCACCCTGCACGTCTGGCAGGTCTCAGAGGGTTCTGCACTGAAAACCATCCCAGTTCCCTGTTCCCTTCCCAACTCCAATCTATTTATTTCTTTATTTATGTGCTACATCTTTAGCCTAAACCCTCCGCTTTTCCTCAGTAATTTCCTCAATTATCCAGTTTGTTTTACAGACATTTCCATTTAATGTGGAATTTGCCATAAAACTTTCATAAAGACCCCACAAAGGAAACCATTAGCTTACATCTATTTAAATTTATCAGCCAAACCTCCTGGCTAATCCAAAGGGAGAACGAACCTGCAGTAGACCAGAGGCATTTAACAAACAGCTTATTTTTCTTTCCCTATACAATGCACCATTATGTAGGGTTTTTTGTTGGGTTTTTTTTCCTTTTTTTTTCTTTTTTTTTCCCCCCCTAAGAAGAACAATGAAAGCAGCAGTGATGGGAAACTGGAAAAAACAAAAGAGGCATTTAGAAGGGACCGGTTTAGAGGCTGAAAAGCATTGAATAATGTTACACCTGATAACAGATACTTTCTCAGAGACCATCGCAGGGTTTAGAGCTCGGCGGCTTTCGCTTCACCGGGGGACGCGGGACCCGTCCCAGCGCATCGCTGGCTGCGCGGCTGCTTTATCGGAGCGATTTAGCTAAAAAAAAAACCCCAATAGTTATGAACTCAACACGGAGTCAGCTGCTTGATGGCTGTGACCATCCGTGGTAGGGAATCACAGCGGCTTCGGAAGCTGAAAATATTGAAACCCCGAGGAATTTCACTCAAAACTTGACCTGGGGGATGGAGCCCCGGCACAGAGGGGCTGAGCTGAGGGGGCTGCGGACAGACGGCCCCGACCTCCTCGGGTAGGAGGGGGATGAAGGGTTTCGGTCCCGGTTTTGTGTTGCTTTTGGTTTTTGGTTGGTTTTTTTTGCACTTTGCTCTTTCTCGCCGCTTTTCCAAGGGGCGCGCAAACTCCGTTTTCCCACAGATCCCTCCAGCGCTCCCCTTCCCCACCACCAAAACACCAACTCAAGCCTCACCGTCCTCTCCCACCCTCCAAACCCGACCCGAACCCGAACCCGGCCCGGTGGGGGGGGGTGGTTGATGGGCGGGCCGGGCCGGCCCCACGCATGCTCGCTGCGGGTTCCGATATGGCGGCGCCCAGCGCGGGGTTAAGGCAGCGGCGGGCGGGGGGCGGGAGCTGCCCCGCAACCCCGGAGCGTCCCGATGCGGGGCCGGTGGGCAGCGGGGTGGGACCCCTGCTCCCGGGCACCTTCTGGCTGACCCGCATCGTGCTGCTGCGATCCATAGCGCTGCTTTACTGTGAGTTCCCGGGCGCTGCCCCGCACCCCTTACCTCCCTCCCTCCCTCCGGGATGGAGCCCCGGGATGCTGGGTTCGGAACACTGTGATGTCCCGGGGTTGTTCCATCCCTCCCGGCTTTCCCCGCTGTAAAAACTCCCCTCGGGTGGGACCCCCACCGTGGGTAAGGGGTGAGCCCCACGTGGTGGGTGCCCCCCCTGCCCTGGGGGGTCTGTGCTGGTGTTTTGGGGTTTGGTCCCAGCGTGGTGGGAGAAAGGGCCGTGGCTGGTTATGGAGGTGAATTTCATGGCAGTTTGGGTGAATTTCACTTGGTTTCAAGTCCTGCGTTGCTGGGGGGCCAGGGATGGCTGGGAGGGTGGTGGGTGAAGTTGGGGCTCCCGTGTGGGTGGAGCTGGAAGGAGAATTTGCTCGTCCCATGAAGCTTGTACCTATCAGCAGAGATGGAGTCCTTTTTCTTCAAGATAGTTCAGACATAACTCTGTAAGGGAGAAACTTGTGCACAGAAGCAGGTCTTCAGCATCTTACAGAGAACAGAGAAATGTGGCATGCCTGGGTGCCAACACTTCCAGCTGGGACCTAGAATTGCCTCGACTTTAAAATAGTTTAATGGTAAAACTTTATTTTTTTTTGGCAAGGAACACCAAGAGCCGTGCTTGGAGCCCACTAGTGTTCCACTTAAAAAATATTCCCATTGAAACCGAAGCTGACATGTAACACACTACCTTACAAATTCTAAACTTGCCCCAGATTTGTCCACAAAATCGTTAGGATTTGTAGGCTGCCAGCCTGCTTAGATTATTTTGCATCAAAACCATGCAGGAGCTGTAGTTTTGTATGGTTTTGACACGTGCTCTGTTTCTAGTTTGGTTTCAGGCGGTGGTGAAACGTGGGGTTATGACTCTTTCCATCAAAATGAAAGTGATTCTGCTATTCCCCCGTGTGGAAATCCAGGCTGCTGAGTTTCCCCTCTCTGGGCTTGCAGTTTCCATATGCAAAATCCAACTGCTGCTTTCTACTCATGGATTTGGGGTCCTAAATGTGCCCCAGCTGGGGGGAAAAGCTGCCCTGTGGGGTGGTGATGTGGCTGGTGGGAAAGGGGGTCAAGCAAGGGGGATCTGGTGAGCAGGATGGGATTTGGGATAAGAGGAGCAGGAAGAGGTGAGGGGTGAATGTCCCATTCAGGGTGAGCCAGGGCAGGGAGAAGGAGAGGGAGGGCTTGTAAGGCAGAGGGTGAAGGTGAGATGGAAGGCTGGGAGAGAGGAAGGATGGGAAAAAGGGAGAAGAACTGGATTTGGTGCGGGAGCATCAGGGAGTGGCAGAAGAAGAGGCCCTGAAGGGGAGAGGTAACCTCAGGGGAAGGGATTTGTGTAGGAGAGGTGGAAGGAACAGGGTGGGAGAGTGGCTTTGCCCTTTGTAATGAAGGAGGTGCAAGAGAGGAAAAGTTCATCTGCTCATTATGCAACTCGAGCTTGATTGAAATCTGGTGATTTGGGGCATTTGTTTGGGTTGATTAACAGCCAAAAAACCTGGGCCAGGTTTGAGCCAAGTCAATTTCTGAGTGGGGTTGTTATTGCAGGGGAGATGCTGTGCAGCTGGAGCACTCCTGGGGTGGGAACTGCTCGGAGTGTCTGGGCTGGAGAGACTGTGAACAGGCAGATTCCTCTGTCACAGGCTGCAAAACCATGACAGGGCTGTCAGGGTGGGATGCTCCTGAGGGAAGGTGGGTTGCCTTTTCATCTCTTCTGAGAGCCTGGGTTTAG
The DNA here is from genome assembly GCF_036169615.1 of Heliangelus exortis. Lineage (NCBI taxonomy): Eukaryota > Metazoa > Chordata > Aves > Apodiformes > Trochilidae > Heliangelus > Heliangelus exortis. Next base: position 2,358,463 of record NC_092438.1, on the reverse strand, counting down.
AAACAGCAGAAAACAATTCAAAGCCTCTGCGCCAAGCTGCTCTTCCAAGCTCTTTTCTGAAGATGGAACCATTTACTATGAAAGATAATTTTTTTTTTTTTTTCCCCAGACATGGTGGTTCCACAGTTCCACACAGTCTTGGGCTTGCAGAGGAAATGGTTGATGCCCCTGGGACAGTCTGACATTCCTCAGTAGTGGGATGGTTTTCCCCCTATCTGCCATTTCACCCATTTAAACATAACCCCTTCATTCCTACAGTGTTAAGCAACAAATCCTTTGGGGTGGGACCTTGTGTTAAATAAAGTATCAGGGAAGTGGTGACCCCCTGATGATTGCAGCTTCTGCTCATCAGTGCAGCTGGATCTCCTCCTGCGGAAGGAGGAGGGGGAGGACAAGGCAGGTGTGAAGTGTCCTTCTGAGTCCCCTCCCATCTCCCCCACCCCTTTTGGTTATAACAACTCTCTCTATATTTTATTTTTTATATATATATATATATATATTTTTAAGGGGGTTTCCAGAAGCAGCCAGAGCTTGGGAAGTCCCTAGCAAAGCAGCTGTTGTGTGAGAGGCAAGCTAGAGATGGGAAGGTGGGAAAGGATCTGATGATTCCTGGAGGTCAGGAGTGACCAGAACCACCTGTTCCTTGCAGGAATGGGAGAACAGATCCAAGCTGGAAGTGCTCAGGGAGGTTTCCTCTTAGCAGCAGGGCTGTGCCAGTGGGGTCCTCCCAGCTGAGCACTCAGGCAAATGAAACACCTGGCTGGGCAATTCTGGTTTTAGTAGTAGCTAACCCTGTGCACTTGTAAATTAGGTGAGACTTAAATTCTTGTAACTGACAGGCTGTGGATTTTCAAATCCAGGACCTCTTTTTCCACTTCGCCAAATGTGGGCAGACCAAGTGCTAAAAGCCTTTTGGAGGAGGAGAGTGGGAAGTAAAACAGAATCCAGCTTTGGACACTTGAGGAAAAGAACAACCATGGAGGTCTTATCCTGGGCTCTTCTGCCCAGACCCCTTTTTGTTTCTGTAGAAGCATCTTTGCATAGTACTGGAGTGCCACAGGGATTTATCTCCTAGATTTCTGCCACTGCAGCCTGTTCCTAAGTGTTTAATTGCAATCCCTAATGGAATAATTCATGAGAGAGGGAGGCTTGGAGAAATGCTGGTTTGGCATTTGAAGGTTTTCTGCCCTGGTCTGGCACTGTGTGTTTTTCTTTGGGGCAGGATTGACATTTTGTAAATGTATAAAGTCTTTGAGGTCTTATTGGGAGTTCTGCTCCAGGTAAATAGCTGGTCCCAAATCTCTTGATGGCAAATGTGCATTATTTGCTCCCTTCACCCCCCTTCTAAATCATTGCTAAGTGCCCCTTTTTGCATGATTGCCATCATCAGATTCCAGATGTGGAAGTTTAAGTAATTAGATACCACCCTTCCCAATTTCAGTCAGGCTCTCTAGAGTGCTTTGAAATAAAAGCTATTATTTAAATCCAGTTTATCTTCTCCTTATGTATTGTTTAACAGGAGTATTTTCTTTCCTCAGAGCTAGAGCCACGGGATGTTCAGGCTATTTCTTCCTGATCCTGAAATCTAAAGCCTTCTCAGGGGTTTTCTGTAGGTTCCTGGCTCTCCCCAGTGTCCTTCCTCCTCTCTGACTCTGCTTTTCCTTGTCTCTTCTCCTCTGTTACATTAAAAGGCTCCCAGTAGCTTTCAGCTTGCCCTAACATCCAGGCAGGATTTTAGTACATCTTCTGATGCTTTTTCTCCCCTCAAAGGTTTTATTTCAGCCCCGTGCTTGTTAGTAGGTCTACAACAAGTGCAATATGTGTCCTCTTAGTGAGCTGCATGACCCCTGTGTAACTCTGCACGAAGGAGCTGTGTAAGTGAGGTGGGATTGTGTCTGGTCCTGAGCAAAGCATTTGCACTGAGGGGAAGATAAATCCCTAGCAAGCAGAGACAGGTGAAGGGAGATGCTAACTGAGAAGGAGAAAATCTGTCTCTCAGTTTGCTGCTTGCCCAGAGCTGGGCTGGAGCAGAGGAATCTTCTCAGGGCATCCTCCAGCTGGGGTGGTTTGTGAGGAAGCTTTTTAGCAGTGCCCCAAACCCAGCCTTTGCTGTTTGCTCTCACTTAATTTCTAACACAGAAGTGATGGGGAGAGCAGCACTTCAGCAACCACCCCAAAAGTCTTCAACTTTACTGGGAATGGTAAGAAAAAAAAAAAAAAAGAAAAAGCAAAGTGCTAAGAACAAACTTCTTTGTTGTGTGTTTATTTGTAGGGTTCCAGGAGGCAAAGGGTGCTTTGGTTTCACTCTGCCTCTTTGCTCAGTGCTGTGGAGTTGCTGCTTCTGTGTTACAAATCTTTGCTGGGGAATTTATCAGTTGCAAACTCGCTTGATTCATTTCTCTGATGATAATGAAAAGCCTGTGAATATTCTCCTCTTTTTTCTTTTCAGTAGCACAACCTCAGCTTGTCAGCATCCAGCATAGGGCCTGTTTTGAGTGCCTTTTTTGGGTCAGAGGTGCACTTGATGTATGGCTCCACACAGATATTTTTGTGTGTGTGCAAAATGTAGTTTTGGTTTTCATGCAAAGCTCTTGGTTCATTTCTTCTTGTGGTTTGGGCTTGAAGCAAATGTTAAGACTTCTCCTAATGGGGGAGAGAGAAAGCCATATGACCGGAAAGTTTGGGATTTCACATCTTTAAATCTTTACAGAGCATGAAGAATGGGATTCCCTCATTCTCCTAGCTGAGCCTGGACTGGGGGAAAGGAACTGAGGTGCCAGGGCAGTATGGATGGACCAAATAATTTTAGAGGGGGGAGGACTTGTGTGTTTCATGCTTGGGTTGTGTTTATTGGTAGCACGTGGGTTGGAAGAAGGAACGTGTTCAGGTTGGGAAGAAAGGAGGCTGGGAGGGGAAGGAGAAGGTGGAAGGGGGGGGAATTAATGGAAAAGTACAGTAAGGCACCAGCTGAGGTGAGAATAAGTAGTGAAGGTCTATTAGCAGTTGCTGCCAATTTACATGAATTACTTATGTAAAGATCAGCTGGCAGGAGGTAGAGGAGTGTGCTCCCATGTGAGCTGTCAAAGGCTCTGTCTCCCTCCTGAGTGGGAGGGAGCTTGGGAGTCGCTGAGATTTTTCACTCTGCAAAGGAGCAAATAGTCTGAAGTTGAGCAGCAAAGTGCTTCAGGTGGAACAGAGGAGACTGACATGGGCTGAAGGGACCCAAACCCTGGATGCATTGCTGAAAAGTCCAGGCTGTGAGCAGCCACAGGGGTGATGTGCACGGGGATGGGGTTTTGAGTCTGGGTTGGATACTTGGAAGTGTGCTGGGAGTCTGCAGGAAATGTCCCTGGATGAGGAACCCAGCTGAGGCAGCTTTTCCTCAGTGGGATGTGGAGTCTTGCAGCTTGGTTTATGACTTTTTGTCAGGCTCCCTTTTGTCAGCCCCTTCCCTCTTTGCTGCCAGAGGTCAGAACATCCCTGGGCTACCATGAGCCTTGGAGAGGCTGAGGGGGATGCAGTGCCAAGGGCTCCATCCATGCCTTGAATCCCATGGGATGGCTGAACCCATACCAGCCAGTGCTCAAGGGGAAGATAGAGAGGGGAAAATCCCCAAATGCAAGGCCAAAGGGAGAGAAGTTTTAGAATAGGCTTTAAGGAAGAAGAAAAGCAAGGGCTTTGGGGCCATAAAGGATTCACCCCCCCAGCACTCCCCTCACTGAGCCAAGATGAAAGGGAAGGTTCCTGGAGAAGGGAAGGCTCTGTGTTAAATGCAATTTAAAGACAAACTTTCTCCAGAGGAGTGGAGGCAGTGGAAGTGATGACAAGCTGATAAATAACTTCCCTTCTTTTCCCATGGATATGGCCATCTCCTGTGCTGCTGAAATCCTCTGTAGAATTTATATTCCTTTTGCTGGTTGCATGGGGCTGGGAGCTGCTGCCTGCAGGGTGAAACCTCTTGAAGGTTTTGTTGGTGCCTGGGAGAGGGGGTCTGGACAATGTGGTGGGGAGGTTTGAGCATCTTTTCAAGATGTGCTCCAAAAGGTGCTGGAGAGGAGTGGAGAAGGGAGCAGGGTATGAGCCAGGAGCTCAGCTTGGGGTTTGGGGTCCAGGTCCCAGCTGCACATCTGGGAGATGCTGCCAGCTGTGCTCTGATGGACCCAAACCCAGGTGGAAAACCCAGTGGTTTAGGGTTAGGCTGCTCTTGATGGGGCTGAGGGGTGAAGTGATGAGAAATGAGCTCTGTGCAGCACCAGGGGCTTGGGAGAAGTCAGGGTTCTGGGAGAAAAGCACTTTTGGAGCCCAAACTGGGCAAGCTTTAGATGTGCAGTTCCTGCCAGGCTATAATGCAGTATTTCATACATCCAATGTGTACTTTTCTGCAATTGCTGGAGTTTGCTTTTCCTAATTTACCCTTTCCTTGTTTATCTTGCATACTGCACAGGGGGCTAATTTAGATTTCTTTTTTTTTTTCTTTAAGAAAAAAAAAAAATCTAGACTTGCTTTGCAGTTATGGGCTGGGGCAATAATTTCTGTAGCATTTAGGGGTGAATTTGATTAGCACTTTTGGAAAACTGCAGCAAATTGCAGTGATAATTGGGGAAATCAAGCCGTGGAGTTTTAAGGCAGAGTTATCTTTTTTCTTTTTTAAACAAAAAGTGAAGGTATGAAGCTGTCTGAGGCTCAGAAGCACTGTATTTCTGCTTGTTTCATGTATCAGGATTTCTGATTATACTGTTTGGCCAAACACTGGTAGAAAAATAGAAATAGTCTAAAATATAAATCACTTCATGTGCAGCCCAGAGCTGGTTCTTTGGAGCTACACTTGTGTTTTTTCTCCTGTCCCTGCCTCTCCATAATTGAGTGAAATATTCTGCACATCTTTTATTAGTTTGTAAAACCCTTCCCTGGGTATAAAAGAGATGGAAAGAGATGCAGCCAATTAAATCCCCAACTTTATTGTGTTAGCAGTGTCATTTGAGATCTGGTGAGCTCCATGGGGACCCTCTTGGTGACCTCCTGGCCACATGGGATTGTGAGTTTTAGGGTTTTTTTTTCATATGAGAACTAAATAGACAGCGGTGCAAAGAGATGGAGTAAGTCTTAAGTGGATTAAGTGAAGCCCACTGGAGACCTTTGTGTGTGTCTGCAGGGAATGGGACATTTATTTTTATTCCCTGGGGCTGCAGACATTTGCTTGCTGGTCAGACATCAAAGAGAGAGGAATCTGGGCCTGAACTTGGGATATTTTTTTGACATAGACTTTCCAGCAGTGAGAGACACCAGCCAGATGAACACCCGGATTTTTGTTTGCAGAATGACAGGATTCAGATAAGAAAGGAATCAGATTTGATCATTAACTGGGGGTGGAACAGATCAGCCTTTGGTATTGCTGCATGTGATGTGGCTGGGGTTGGGATAATGTTGGAGAGAGGGGTAAGTTAGCTGCTGGGAGCAAAATGTATGGAGCTTGATCAGGAAATGTCACCATTCATCTTTTTTTTTTCTTGAGAAATGGAGATTACTGCAGTTCCAAACTGCAAATTGGTAACTGGAGGAGATTCCTAAAATATGAGATAATCCCTCGAAGCTGACCAACTTTCTCTGTAGAACATCAAATTCTAGGGCTGTGATCTGTAATTAAATTGCTTATGTGCTGTATAAAAAAAGCATCTGGCTGGTCTAAGATTGTCCAGTGCAAGAGCCTAAACACTATAAATGGGAGAGATGTAGTGACATGGAAAAAAGTAGCAATTTAGAAGACAGGAAAGTATTAAGACTTTGTATTTCCAACCTACCAGGATGTGAAGGATCCAGGTCAAGCTGTAGCATAACTCCTGCATTCTGCAGTGTATAACCATCAGGCTGCCAAAAAAATGAAGGTGTCTTTTGGACACCTCTTGAATGGTGTGAATGAGCCTAAGCTGGCTTATTAACAAGAATATTTTGAAATAAGAGGTGTTTTCAGTATAAGGAAATGCTCCAATGCTTGATAGGTGCCCAGAGGGTGTGATGAATAAATGGAGCTGTGTTGCCCACTGGAGTCAGAGGAACTTTGCAGGACCTTTGCCTGCTGTGGGTTGTAGAGCATCATCCCCAACAAAACTCAGCTCTGCAAACGTGGCCAAAACCCCTGCAGAAGTTTTGGGGAGCTGCAATGGGAGGGTCAGAAGATCCAGCTGGGTTCTTGGTGCTGCAGAGCTGAGCTGTGGGTCCTCTACTGCCTTCTTCAGGTGTGCAAGAACTGAGGGCTTCTCAGTGTCTTCTTTCCAAATGCTTTTTTTTTTTTTTTTTAAGAAAGGAAATTCTGTCTGAAAGCCTTGAAATGATTTCTTCCCTTTCACTCCCACTCTGCAGTGCCCTTGGGATGATTCCATGAGTGGTGCCTGGGGCTTTCCCCAGGTCAGGAGTGGAGCTGGGCTCAGCCCCTGCTGCTGCTTTGGGTCAGATTGCTCAGTTCCAGGCAGCTTTTCCCACAAGTACATTGTTGAGGTTTCCTGAAGCAAGTGGCAAGTCCCTTCCAGCTGTTGAGAAGAGAATTATCTCAGGACAGGCTCAGTGTGAAGGCAGAGACTGTATTTCCAGCATTCATCTGCCTTCTGCGTGGTGGGTCCTGTCTTCTATTTTAATGGAGATGAGGACATCTGAATAAAATCCTTCCCTGTGCCTGAATATACCTCTGTAACTTGGACTCAAAAGACATACTTTAGCCTGGAAGATTTCTAATACTGATTTATTTTTTTTTTTTCTCCTCTTTGTTTTCCTCTAGTTGTGGCCTTCCTGGTGGCCTATCACCAAAACAAGCAGCTCATAGGAGAGAAGGGGCTGCTCCCCTGTAAACTCTACCTCCAGAGTGTCAAAAAGTATTTCAAAGGGAAGATCAACCTGGATGCTCTGAGCTATGCACCAACAATCATCTGGTTTCTGGACTGGTCAGACATGGACAGCATCTTGGACTACCTCTCCCTCTTTGGCCTGGCAACTTCAGCCTTTGTGTTGATAACTGGATGTGCAAACATGGTCCTCATGGCTATCCTGTGGCTCCTCTACCTCTCGTTGGTCAACGTGGGACAGATCTGGTAGGTTAAGAAGCTGGAGAGCTTTGTTTTGCTTTGTAATCTCTTTGCTTTTCATTGCACAAGTTGACTTTCGATTGCCCATCGAGTTTGGTGATGTGGTCAGGAGGGATGGAGGAATGTGAGATAATGAAAGAGTTTGGCATAAATGAGTTATGGGCATGTCCATAACTTTCTTTTTTCACCTGGAATATCTGCCCTGGTTTCTGTTCTCCTCTGTGAGAAGCAAACTGGCTGCATCCCAGCCAGTGCTGCATCCCATGCTACACCTTTGTCCCTGCTCTCGAGTCCCTAATGCCTCTTGCAAGGGAATTCCCTTAATAATTCCCTTTGGGATGGTTTCTCAGTTTTCAGTTCCATCCAGAAGAGAGCTGGAACACTCAAGATAAGGACATAAAGGAAAAAAGTAAAGGAGAATTGTGACTGTCTGCATACTGGCTTGCTGCAGGGAAAAGCTGGGTGCAAAAAGGCTTTAGGTGGTCCTCACACTTGTTAAGGCTCCAGACGCAGTGGTTAAAAGAGCTCTTAAAACCCCAAATTTCATTAGTTCACCTCTTCTGGTACCTCTCTGCCTGTAGCAGAGGTGGTGTGGTAATTTTGGGGAGGTAAAAAGCTGTGCCATGAAGAAATGCCCAAGCTCTGGGTATGGTAGAGCTGTGGCACTGGGCTGTTCTTCCCAAATCTTCTGGCTTTGCACCAGGTGACAGGAGACCTTCCCTCCAGACTGGCTCAGTGAATTTTATTTTATGGAATTGTATGTGCTTGGGCTTCAGTCTTGTCCTTCCTATTCATTCCCATCCTACTCCCCATGGTATGTAAGTGGGTGAAGGAAACAGCTTCACTGAAAAGCTCTGTTCTCTGAGCAGCATGAGCTTAAGACTGTGAAAAAACAAGAACATTTGAAAAATAACTCAGTGGATGGTTTCCTGCTGCCCATTTCCCAAGTTACTCCAAAGCCACTTGTCTGTTTTCCTGGGTGTTTTATGCCCCAGGGCAAGAATTCCAGCATCAACCTTTTCCTTTTCCAGAGGTACAGGAGCCTGTGTCAGTGTAGCAGCAAAGTCTGGATGTGTTCCTTGCTTTCTTTCTGTTTGAGGAGGTGAAAAAACCCCAAAAACCAAACCCTTAACAACCTCCCCATCAAGCTGCAAAGGTTTTGTAGCTGAAAGCTGGAGCTTCAGTGACTCCTGAGGCTGAAGGTTTGATCTGGTTTGCTCCTGGGGCTAAGACATTGGCATCATGGGCTTTCTGGTGCTGTGCCTATAGCATTAAAAAAAAACCCTATAATGTTTTTTACAGTTTTGATCCTTAAGAAAAAGGTAACTGGAATGTGTTCTCTGTGTCCTGTTGGGGTGTTTCATGCTGGTCCCAGTTGCTTTTGCTGGTACAGGCAGAGGTCTGAGGTCTTCTCTGCTGGAGGGGTGACAGTCCTGCAGGACTCGTGGGTTGTGGGTGTTGAATTCTTGGGGTTTTTGTCATCTTTCAGGACAGAGAAGGGAGCAGCCAGTGTCCAGCAGACTGTGTCCTCTTCCTGAGGGGGGGGATTTAGAAGCTCAAGGCCAAACCCTGTGTCCCTGCAACTCATGAGCTGGGAGCAGGAATGCAAGTGGAGCCCAGGGTTTGCCTTTTGTGGATGCTGTGGTTGAAAGGAATTGACTCTTGATGTTTGAGATAAGGCTGGGTTGTTTTCCTCCTTTGAAACTTCAGATTGGGAGTTGAAAAAGCTGCTGTGGCCTAGGCAGGTGGCTCCTGGTGTCACAGCTGTCACCTACCCAGGGAATGGGTCACCTTCTTCTGGGGAAGGGGTAAGGAAAAAAAAAAAAAAACAAAAAGGAAGGGGGAAAGGAGGCTTTGCCTCAACTTCATCTCATCTTAATTGTGGCGTCGAATATATTAAACAGGAAATGAAGTTCTTCTTGGGGGAAAAGAATCAAAGCAACCCCAAAGGTAGAGTTCATTCAGCTGTGGTTACATTTTTCATTAGAGGCTCTGGAATGGGTCACTGGGTGGTCAGAACCATATTATTATTGTGCATACAGTGTGACGTTCAGTTCCTGGGGAAGGGGGTGCTGGGTGCTTCCAGTACAAGTAAACACAGGGGAAAAAAAAGCAAAGGAAGGATTAGCTGATTTTTAGCCATCCTTCAGGGGATGGTGGTGGCTCAGGGGATGAACTGGGAGTACCTGAAAGCTCCTTAATTCTGCTGCTGACTGTGGGTGGGTGGGTGGGTGGGAGGATTGGCCTTAAAATTAAAGCTGGCTTTAAAATTCCCTTTTCATCCTGGTTTGTGGGTGGGGGTAGATGGTCTGTGAGCTTTGATTTACCCTGAAATTTGGATGCATTGAGAGGCTGTGATGAGTTCTGATTGTTCTCCAAAGCATCTGTTGAAGACCACAGCAAATTCTTACCAAGGGGGAGATGACAAAGTTGTCAGGCATCTCTGATCAGAGTTAAGAGACAGCTCAGCATCTGAAAATGAGGAAGAAATTCCTCCTGTGGCCACACTGGTTTTGTCTTTATTGCACTGTCTCAGTGTTTCTCTTCATCTGGCAGGTGCTGACTCCTGCAAACCAGATCTGCTGGGCTGACCCAATCCAGAAATAATCCCTTGTGGGGAAAAAACCAGTTCAAGGAAGATACAGGGTGATAAAGAAGAATAGAGTTCTCCTCTTTTTAGGCCAGGGAGGAACAATTTATTCCTTTTATCGCCTTCTTTTTTTTTTTTTTTTTCTTCTTTTTTTTTTTTCCTATTTTAATTTTAAATGTTTCTATTTGTTTTGGGATGGAGTCTCCAGATCCTTGGGAGCTGCTGAAGGGATCAAGGCTTTCAACTGCTGTCCAGCTGGCTGGGGCTCAGGCTCAGAGGAAGCTTCAGAAGAGCAAAATCTCTCCTTTGAAGGGCAGGACGAGTTCCTTGCCTGCCCCTGGCACTGCCAACCTCCAGCTCTGAGCTGGGGGAAAACTGAATAAATGCCTGGGGACACACTGGGGGCAACCAAGCAGTGGTGAGGGACCAGCTGAAGGTCTTGGAGGAGCCTCTGGGAAGCTGTTCCTGGAGCAGGGTGATGGATGGGAACGGTTTGTAAGGGATTCGGTGGGATGAGGATTGCTTTGGCCAACCTGAAATCCAGGGAAATGGAGCTGGGGTTGTTGTCCTGGCTCTGAATTTTCCCACTTGGACAGGGGAGGTGTCTGAAGCAAGATGTGCTGTCCCCTAAAGCTTTCAGTGGGGCCGTGCCTGAATTTTGGGAGCTGTGAAATGCAGGGGCCAAGGTTGCCATTGCCAAAGTGGGATGAACTGGGATGCTTTTGTAGTTCTGGGCACTCTGTTCCCAAAACAGCCATGGTGTTTGGGAGCTTCTTAGACTAAACCTGGAGATGTTCTCTGGGTCACAGGGCATGCATACAGTGCTGCCACGCTTGCATTAGAAGCTCAGTTTGTCTCTCTTTAAAATATTGGATTTTTTTTTTTCCCTTTTGAAGTAGGAGGAGACTGTCAAGGATCTAAAAATCTGGCAGTGCAAAAGAATATTCAAGGTCTGACCTGCAGGCTGGGCAAAATGTTAAACAGTAATGTTAATTTTAGCCTTGGTTTTTCTTTTAATTTCTGCAAACGATGCCTAATTTCAGTAAAATAATAATAGCAAAAAGTGTGGTTCCAGCCTGGGCATAATAGGAAGTTATTTAATGAAGCTAAAGATGATCTCTGAGGTCCCTTCCAACCCAGCCAATTCTATGATTCTATGCTTAAAAAGATCTTGTGGCAATTCCCCATGTGCCAGCATCCATTTTGCAGTCCTGCAAATCCTAGGTAAGGTTTTTCCTGAAGTTTCAGTCAGTGGAAGGTCCAGAACAAAAAAATTGCTTTGCCTTTCTTCCTGCTTCCTCCCTCCTGAATATTACTGCAGTGGGTTGTCATATATTGAAACAAGAATGGGCAAAGCTGCCCCTTTGTTTTAAAAGGAAAAATTCTTGTTGCAGACCTCATGAAACCTCTGTTTGTGCTTTTATTCCCTCTGGTTTCTGTTGGGACACAGGGAGCATCAGCAGCAGAAGCCCTTTGGGCAGGACAAGCTCTCTGGGAGAGGCATTCCAGCAAAAGTTAAATCATTTTTGTACCAGCACAACTTAATGCACTTCTAAAGTGAATTTGTAATTGTGGAATAAAATCACTTTTATCCCCCAGTAAGGTGTCTCCAGAGAGCTATTACATTTTCTTATAAAAACAAACTTTTAAACTACTCTGCCACTGATCTCCTCTTTCTTCTTCTGTTGTTTCCTCACTGAACCACCCACCCCCTGTTTGAAACCCTTTCCTTTCCCTTGGTTATTGTGCTTTTTCATTTTACAAAGCATATTGCCCACTGTTAGAGAGTACAGCTTAGAAGACACTTGATACAAAAGCTGGAATTGTGGGATTTCAAATCCTGTTGCCCTTTTTTTTTCTTCTTTCAGGACTAAGATTCTGGGAGAGTTACAAGAGCTCAAGGGAATAGCTTAAACAAGCCAATAAATAAAATATTATAGCATAGAGTGGCTACAGAAATCTTTCCAGTGTGTTCTTCTTGTGGAAAATGTTGGTGAAACTACTGGTAACAAGTATTGAGGGTAAAAATGCCACGTGGGGTTTTTTTTTTTAATTCATATTGAGCTGCTTGAACATCATATTAACAGTTTTTAATATTAAGGACTTATTACAGGGTCAGGCATGCTACAGAGCCTGACTGAGGAGTGCAATTTAATTGCAATTAAATTACAGCCTTCAGAAGTTTGTTTATAACAGAGAAAAGAAGAAAGACTTTTGTATGTCATGGAGGTTTTGTGGGTTTTATGTCTCATTAAAAACCACTTGACCTATGCAGGACTTTAATCAGTCTTTTGTGTGGTTGGGGATGAACTGGTGACTGGTTTGGGCTGAAGTCCATTAAGTGTGATGAGATGCTCAGGGCTGAGCTTTCCCTCTCCAGGAGGGTGTTGGTAGCCATTAAATGGACCTTGTCTTGTCCCTGCTTTTTCCTCTGGGATTCTGCAGTTTTGGTTTTTCAGTCTGAAGCACTGGGATTTTTGTCTGGTGTCATCCTCTCCAGTTAAGGCTAGAAAGGGAGCTCTTTTGAGTTTCTTACTCCAGCTTGTAAAATGGTCAGCATGGGAGTTTGGGGCTGGATTTAACAAAGCATCCTTCCCATTTTTAAGTGGAGTGGTTTGTCAGCCTTTTCTGATGAGGGCACAGCACTTAGGGAGGTCCTCAAGACCAGAAGAGTCCCAGTCTGACCTGAAAAAATCAGCTGGAGCAATCACCCCTCCAGCTTCCAGCAGACCAGAGCCAGATCAAGAGCTAATGAACGTATCCACATGGGTGTAATTCAGCTAATGCACATTTTATTAAGTAGCAGGGGTAATTCAGACTTTTTTGACTGCCTGTGAGCAAGCAACTAGTGAAAGATCAAGGAGCTGTTCGAGTAGGGAACAGAAGCTTGCATGTCCTGGGTTTCATCAGTACTCTTGGATCACTTGGGAAGCTCTGAGAGACATCACTGTCCAGGCAGGAATGGATGTGTTGGGCTGTCCTTAGCTGTGTGATTTAGGCAAGGTTTTCCCATCAATCTGGATCATGCTTTATCTGCCTGTCTGGAGGAAATACAAGCTTGTACTGAGGGACTTGAAGGCTTAATTGATATCAGCTTTTCAAATGGTAAAGTTTGAAGTGCAAGGATAAATTAAGGTGCCTGAATCTAGTGTTGAATTTTGTATATTTAAAAAGAAAACCATCTAGGGTTTTAGAAAAATCATCTTAGCATATGGGTCAAGGTGTGATAGTTGTTAAATTGGAGAGGTATGGAGTTTGCTAAGAGGCTTGGCAAATAATTTGCTTGCAAGAAACCTGGTTTTATTTTTCTAGCTCTCCAAAATATCCCAGTGACAACAACAACAAGAAAACCTAGAATATCTTATTCCTTTATCTGGCCCTGGCCTTGGCAGTGAACCTCAGGAATTTCTTTGTTATCGTGGATCGCAGCCTCGCATCCCTTTTAATCCCAACTCCCTCTTGCCCCAGAAAGAAAAGATTATCTCTAGAAACGTAAACCAAAAGCTGAAGGATCTCAGGGGGTCATCCTTCCTGTCGAGGAAGCTGCTTTTTTGGCACTTCCTCCTCACACAGAAAGAGTTTCCAAGCTGGGTTTCAAAGGCTGCAGTGAGCAGCCCTGAGCAGTGGATGTGACAGATGAATGAAAAGGAAGATGAATGCCATGTGACACTGTTGCCTTGCAGTACAACTGGGGACTAATGAGGCTAATGAGAACCAGATTTGTGTTTGAGAGATTAAAATTTCATCGGGGCTGATGTCAGAAATGAATCATTTAGCCTTTTCCTTCCCTCCCCCCCCACTAAGCATGTGTAAGGTTTTCCCCTCCCTGCTCTAGGCTGCCCTGGGGTTTAGCAGCAACCCTTGGGTTCCCTTCCCAACCTTCTTGGTTGGGAAGGAGGAAGGTGATGCCACGGCTGCTTGGTCTTCCTTAATCCCCCAGAGCTGTGAAGGTGTTTTCTGAGTGGGTGTTCCTTGTCTTGGCTGAGGCAGTGGAGTTAAATTCAGTGATTTAGCTCGAGCTGTTTCAAGGGGTGAGCAGGAGCAAAGACCTCCTTGTCATGGGATGTCCAAGGGGGTTTGGGTGTTCCCATCTACTGCAAAACTCATGTGTGAGTGGATTGAAAAGGGCATTAAGATGGATTAAGAAGCCAGGTGCAGCTCTGACATGGATTTGAGAAGATGTGCAAGAGGTGTCAGTGGAAAGAGGAGCTGGCAGGAGCATTAGGGGCTGTCAGGGGATGCTTCTGGGGGGCTGCAGCAGCTCTGCTCCTTGCCTGCTCCTGGCAGTATGTTCCTGGAGAAGAACTGACCCATGGAGAGTCTAACTTGCCATTGAAACTTGGTCTGAAACACAAGGGGCTTTGGTGGTGTGTTGGGGTTCCTTGCTTTTGTAGCAAGTGGTGCCTCTAAGATGACTTCCATCTGAATTCTCTGCATGCTTCTCAGATATTTAAGAGAGAAACTAAAGAGGAGTTTAAATCTTTTACATGGATGGGTTGCATGTATTGTTTTTACCTTTTTTTTTTTTTTTTTTTAAATTAAATCTGTAAGATAACCAGAGCTGTATATCATGAAGAGACCCTGTTAAGCCATCAGCAAAAATTGGAGATGGGATCTGGGATAAAGCTGTCCCAGCAGGAGCTGGGCTGATAACACCCCAGTGGGTGCACAAGCTGTCTGTAGCTTCCAGCCCCTTCTGCAAATCACAGCTGATGAGAAAATGAGAGCAAAGAAATGATCAGAAGATGATGTGGTTCATGGTGTGGCTCTGCAGTGTCTGATGTACCACAGGGCTTTGCCAGAGAACAGAGACAAATATTTTTAATTGCTTATTATCTGGCACATTTAATTGCCAGCTGTTATCCAGTGTGTAGACTTGGTATTGATTCCACAGCTGAAAGATTTAGGAAAAAGAATGAATAATGGCTTTTTTTTTTTCTCTCTCTTTTTTTTTTTTTTAAAAAAAAAAAACAAAACTGTAACTTGCCAAATAGCTTCATGCACCCAATCTGGTCCAGCACACGTTTGTGTTTTTTAACTCATCTGACTTCTCCAATAGCTGTGGTTGGAAAGAATGTTAATGCAGTGATTGGTACAGCTGAAAAGCAATCAGAGGTTAGGGAAGGGTCCAAGCCAGGGTGGGATCAGTGTTTACCAACTTCCCTAAGGCTTTTAATCCAGAAATTTAGTCTTGAGAACAGTGTTTGCTACCAGTGGTGTTGGCTCGTGGCTGGGCTGGGGTTCCTGTACAACTGGAGTTCCTTGCAGGGCTGAGCTGTGTTGCTGGAATGGTTTTCCAGGGATGTCTGGGAAAGCAGCAGCTCTGGTCTGGAGCAGGGGAGGCAAAGGATGGCAAAAACAAGCAAAGCTGTCCTGGGGGAGAAGGGTCTGGAGTAGAAACTAGGTGGAAAATTTAGAACAACTCATGTCTTTATGAACTTAGTGGAGAGGAATTGACAGTCCTTTCCCTAAAAGACTTTTTTTTTTTTTTTTAGGGGGAAATCACACTCAGGCTGCGGAGGGGTTGGCAGTGGGGGACCAAGCTTCAGAGAGAGATTAGTGAATGCAGGTTTTTTGTTTGTTTGTTTGTTTTTTAAATCAAGAAATGCCATTTTCCTGGGATTTTACCTGCCAGCATCCTGGCAGCAGAAATCCAATCCTTTCTGCTGCTGGTCCTGGAGGAGCAGGATCACAGCACCTGGTCTCTGCTCCCTCCCTCTGCACCCACATGCACCCAAACCCCCCTGGGTGGGACTGACCTCTTCTTTTAGGATTCAAACACATTCAATCCAGTACTGACCCCTTTATTTTCCAACCATTTCTGTTTCTCCTCTCTGTGCTCCTGCTTTTCAAGTGTCTTTCTGCCAGGGAAATGCAGTGATTTCAGCAGGGTGAAGCTGGGGTGCTGCTGGTTCCCGTTCTCCCCTTTCCTGCCTTGGATTCATCATCTGGCTTGGGGATCAGCTGGGAGCAGGGATCCCTAGGCTGCCTTTTCTGGTTTTGGCACTGGGAGGATTTAACCAAATGGAGTTTGGCAAATTCTGCAGCAGCCTAAGCCAGGGGTTGAAATAATTTTTAGTTCTGGAAAGGAGCACGGACAAGGGAGTTGGAGAGGGCTGGGGCTGGGTTGGGTAATTCACATTTGAGCTCTTAAGCAAGCCTGAGCCCCTGTCTTGGGAAGGGAACAGAAAATGGTGCTCCCAGGGCTTGGGGAAGCCACCTGACAGGGCCAGACATGGGTGCAAGCACCCAGGAGCCATCCCCTCCCATCCCTCATCTGCTCCAGGTCTGGCCGGGCATCTTTCCCATCTGCAAACCAAGGAGTAAACCTCATCCTTGAGCACTCCTTATTTTTTTTTTATTATTATTATTTTTTTTTATTTAAATGTTATCCTGGTTCCTTCCATTTAAATGTGGATGTTGTAATTACAGAGCACAGAATCCCAGTTTTTAGAGATCTGTGACCACAATAAAGTGAATCCAGAAACCAGACGAGTGGTTTCATTTATTCCCATTCTAGCTGATTTCCTCCCCCCGAGACTGCTGTGCAGTGCTAAAGGCTTGGCAGGAACTGAAACCAGCTGTCAAAAATGTTTCTTACCCCCACACTTTTAAGTTAATGATGTTCTGAAATTAATGGTGCACTTGACTGATTCTGTCATCTCGTTTTGATGGACTCTCAAGTCTCTTGCTAGTGATTTTGGGCAATTTTTTTTTTTTTTTTTTTTTTTTGAGACAGGGTGCTGAGCAAGTAGATCCCCAGGTACCATATAGATATATATTTATTAATTAAAATTATGGGTTGGCTTTTTCTGTCCTGAAGTGTTTACAGCTTTAATTTGGTTGGTATCTTGTGGTTCACCAAAGCAGCTTTGAGGCAAGCAAACCAGTAACTTTTAGGAGCATCATGTGCAAGACAGCAGTGGATGAGGTTTTCCACTTCTCAGAGCTGGGGAGGTGGAAAGCTGAAGGAGCTGGGTTTGATTGGAGAAAGGAAAACTGGGAAAGGAGATGAAGATCTTTGTGTGAAAGTTGGGAGGATGGGAATGAGCTCTCCTGTGCTTGCTCTCTCCACAGGGATAGGACAAGAAGCTGCTGGTTTAAAAGGTTGAAAGGAAGATGTGGGTTAAGTGTAAGGAAAAGCCTTCTAAATGAACATTTGGAGGAACATTTGTGCTGAAAACCTGGAGAGGTGGAGTCTCTGGTGCTGCTTAGACAGAGATCTGGAAGAGGGGATTCTTGCCTCATCAGTCCTGTCTTGGGGCAGGTGGATTTCCCACAATTTCTGTACTTCCATGGCTTAGTCCTTTAATTTAGTGGATGGATTTATGGTGGGCAGCTCCTCCAGCTTTCCCTGTTGCTGGAATTTTGGAAGGAAGCTTTTCACTTGTGTGTCCATTTGAGTGTCTGCTGAGGCTGCTGCTGTCTCCTGGGTTCCCTACTTCTTCCAATTACTTAATTAAGTCCAATTACTTAATGTCCCATTGCCATCCTTCCCAGGGAAGGGGCACCTCCCAAGGTAGCTCCTGCCCTGTTTCCTTTGGGGAGAGATGCTGCTGTGGAGACTTAAAGCAGATTTTGGAGCCTCATCCTGATGGAGACTAGAAAATGCATTTATCCTCCCCAAATGCCTTTTCCCACAGCCTAGGAAAGAAGAGAGATTGATCATGGAGATGAAAGTTGACATCTGGGTTCACTTTCTCTGGAGGATGCTCTCCATGGAGAAGAGTGAGAGGAGCTGTTAACACCAGCTGCAGATCAGGGATGCAGCAGGGAATTATCCTGCCTCTGGAAATCTGTTCAGTTGGAAGGGTCCTTGGTGGTGTTTGGGATGCAATTGGTGGGGAGGATTAATTATTGATACTTATTGGGACAACACAGCCATATTTATAATTCAAAAAAAGAAAAAAGGAAACAAAAAAGACAGGAGTTCCTAGCTGTGTTCTAATACTATTTCTTAAGAGAATCTATGCAGAATTTTGTGACATTTTGCAGACTTACAGGAGCAGTCCAGGTCCCAGAGAACTCGTGCATTAATAATTTGTGCAGCTCTAGGCGAGCAGAGAAGGAAGATCAAGTTCTCGGGCAAGTCTGGCCCATCTGCTTTTCCTCCTCCTCGGGTAAATAAACCCCATCATCCCACATGATATTACCTGGAAAAGGCAGTGTTGGGATGGTTTGGGAGTTCCCTGCTGGTTCCACCCTGGTGCCAGCCATGGTTTGAGGACTTCTTGCAGAACTTTGCAGCCCAGCTCAGCTCCTCGGTGCCTCTGCCATGGGCTCTGAGAGCAGTGAATATTTTTGTCAGGAGTGCTGTAGTTCAGTGTGGTTTAAACTCTGTTTTGCTATCAATTTTTGTTTTCCAGGGCTAGACTTGAACTGATTAATCAGCATGACAATGTGGTGAAAACAATTTAAACCCAAATATTTGCTGATGTTTCTGATTCCCAGCTGATGCTCCGAGCTTTTCGAAGTGGGAATTTAAGTTTGCCTCTAATGAGAAGTCATGGCTAATTAATTACATTGTTCCTCCAGCCAGAAAACAAAAGTGACATCCTGTTTGGATTTGATTGAGAAAAGCTGAACGTGTGATGTGCAGAATTTCTGGGTTTGACAACGTGCAGCTCCAAAGCTGCTCTGTTGAAATTTGCCAAAAAACCCCAAACCCGCAAAATCAAATCCATGTTTTTCCTTGTCATTATCTGTCAGGAATATTGCAAATGCCAAGGCAGGCATTAGGGGGAAAAAAATCCTTTTTTTTTTTTTTTAATAAACATTTCTGTTTACTCCATATGAGCAAGGAAATGGCCTTTGAAGAGGAAAAATGGGAACGAGGTTCCAAACTATAACCTGAAGTCTGGGGGAATTGGGTACCTGCCTGTTTGTACCTATTAAAATTTAAAAAAAAAAGCTCTGCAAGAAGCCCTGCTGCTTTTATGTATTTGGAGTGGGTCATTTGGTTTGGTTTCCTTGGCATTTGTATCTCAGGCTTCTTCAGAGAAATAAATTCACAAGTGCTTGCCTGTCATCACATGACAAGTTCTGGAGCTGAGATTGATGTAATCAGCAACAGACACACGTCAGAAAACTTCATGTGGTTCAGAAGAATACAATATTTTATTAATTCCTCATTTTGTGTGTGTCCCTGTGTGTGTGTGTGTGTGTTTTAAATGAGCCTCAGGGGGTTCTTAACTTCTGCCAAGAAATAAGAATAATTCCTAGGAGTTTATGTTTAACTGCACCACAAACTGTGGTGGAGAACAGCAAAGTTAGGTTGCCCTTAATGACAGATATCTTTATAAAGAGGTGCTTTTATTAAGAAAGTTAAAACTTACTGTGCATTTGAAAGTTATTGCTCTCTGTATGTCAGTAGCCCTGTATGAAATTGGTGTTAAATAGGTAGTAAAACATTTGGATGGATGGATTTTAGAACTGTTTGAACTACACGTGGATGGATATAAAACTTGCACACCTATTCAGGACCTTTCCAGGAAGGGCAAATTTTTCTGAAAAATCTTTAGAAGTCTGGGATGATTTTTTTTTTTGTTTTGAGGTTCTGTTGGTTTTGTTTGGTTTGGGGTTTTTTTTCTTAATATTTTATATAATATGCTTCAGACAGCAATAAAACCTGAAGCTGTGTGTTGAAGAACAGCATCTTAAAACTTTGGGCTTAACTTTTAATCAGAACAGGTAATATTAGAGAAAACCACTAAAGCTAACTAACATTTCAAGGAGAAGTGAAAAAAGGAAACTAAAGGATGCACCAGAGTGGGGCAAAAGTTCACAGGAAAATGACAGAGTAATTGGGTATCCCTGAGGCATGGGGAGCATCTGGTGCCCAAAAAGGGGCTCAAAAAGGGAACAAAACCCATCAGTAGTTCACCAAGGAGAAGTAACTTCTTCCTTTCCAGCAGGATGAGCTTCAGCAGAGCAGAAGCAGGGGTTAAGCTTTGTGTTTTTAACACCTTTTGGTTGTTGCCTTCAGCCTGGGAAGTGCTCAGCATCCTCTGGAAACCATCAGTGAACAATTTTGGAGGAGAACCTGGTTAAGATGCACAACAAACTAAATTGCTGGCTGGGAGGGAAGGTGAGGATGCTGTGATTTGGGACTGTGCTGTTTGGCCTCTTGATTGAAAGATGGGTGGCCAGTAGCTTGGAGTGCTAATTAACAGCTTCATTTGCCCAGAAATGAGGGAATTTGCTCTTCTTGAATTCCCAGGTAGCAGCAATTTACCTTTTAGTGCCTTGGAGCTGCATGTTCCATGGTTCAGGCATGTTTCCATACTCCTTGACAGCTGTGTTTTGAAAATCAAAAAGTATGAGGTTTGAAATAAAACTGAGAACATAGGTTGCTGCAGTTGATACACTGAGCTTTTAACTGAGCTTTTTTCTTTTTTTTTCTTCTCTTCATTTTTGTTTTGCAGGTATTCCTTTGGTAAGTGACTAAAAATGAGAAAAAAAAAAATCTGCAGTTAGGATTTGTTGGTGCATTTGTGGGTATGTAGCTTTTACATTACTCCAGCTTGCTGCTTCTCTCTTTGATTGTCTCTGTTCTT
>NC_092438.1:2070744-2145744 GCF_036169615.1 Heliangelus exortis | reverse complement strand
GGTCCCCAGGGCCTGTCCCACATCTCTGGTCAGGTTTGGGATGTGGTGGGGATGCTCAGTTGGCTCTGCTGGGAGGATGTTCCCAAGGATGTGTGGCTGGATCTGTGTTGTCTTCTTCTCCTGAGCACGATCCAGGTGATGCTTTAGGCAGGTGGGGAGGCTGCTTTGTGTGTGGCAGTAATTCCTGGTGTTCCCAAGTGTTCCTGGTGGGATTATAGCTGAAAGAAGAGAGCAAGGAGGGAGCAGGAGCAGAGGGGCTGCAGCTTGGAGCTCTCCCAAGCCTTTGGGATAAGCAAAGGAGTGAGGCAGAGCCTGGAGAGGATGGATGAGTGCTGGAAGAGGGAGCAGAGCAGGACTTTGCTCATCAGCAAAGTGAGTGCAAGCAGGACCAAAAATGAGGGGGAAAAAATCAGCCCCCAGGGGCTTTGCCTTTCAGGAACAAACTGCTTTGCACAAGTGTTTGCTTAGAGGAGTTTTGGGGAGGCAAAGAGGATCAGTTCCTAAACTGGAGGTGAACTGGAAAAATGGAGATCTGTCCCTCCAGGCTGGAATGAGCTGTGGGGATATGTGGAAGGAGGTAAAACATCAGGACTCCTTTGGTCAAGATGACAGGGACAGAGCTGAGCAGCAGCCAAAGCATCTCCTGGCCAGGGCTCTGCAGACAGACTCCACCTCCCCAAACAACCACACTGCACAGGGCTTGGCAGCCCAGCTCCATCTGGCAGCCCCTTCCTGACCAGGCTCAAAACTGAGCTCATCAGGGCCAGAAAAACCTCCTGGGACAAGAGGAGGGGAGCAGGACCTGTGCATTTTGGCTGCAGCACCCTCAGGAGCACCCAAATGGGTGGGAGGAGGGGGACTGAGCTGGGCATCACCCTTGTCCCAGGGTGCAGGGTTGGAGAAGATCCTGGTCGTGGTCCTTGGCTCTTCCAGAGGATGTCAGGGACAATTCCTTACCCCCATTTTTCTGGCCCAGCTGAGCCCATCCCAGGATTTTGGCTGCTGGGGAGGGATGCTCAGGAGGTCCAACCAGCATGAGCCCCAACTCGTGCTGAGGAGTTTTAAACCCTTTAAACCCCCAAAAATTTGCTCCAATTCAACATTTCAGGAAGAACTGAGGTTTCAGTGTCGGGGAAAACCCAGGATTAAAATCTCAGTGGGGATCTTTAGTTAAACCCTTCAGATCTTCCGTGCTCCCCAAGGACAGAGGAGGCTGGAGAGGCTCCAAACCTGCAGTTTTACCCCAAAGCAGCTAAACCAAACAAACAAACAAACCCCACAAAAAACACTTGCTGTGATTTTTGTCCTCTCCCCCCCCCCTCTCCTTTTTTTCTGATTGTCTCTGTCTTGTACAAGCCCAGTGTAGGCAGAGGGCTGAGGGTTTCACCCAGCTTTTCAAGTAATGTGGAGGAAGAAAGCAGCCTTTGTGAAGGGGTTTCTGAAGTTCTCTGTTTCTGGGAAGGTTGGAAATAGCACAAAAAGCTCCTTTCTCCCTGTATTGTGTCGCTTCCAGCTCGAAGCTCCACCACCACCCAGATGTTTAGATGCTGATGCTGAAAAGGAAAAGGAGAGGCAGGGCCAGAAAGCCAGGAGAGTGGGGATGCTGCCTGAGGTTGTTCCTGCCCAGCTTTGGGGCCTTTATTTGGAAACAAGGAAGAGAATTGGAAGAGATTTGGACATTGTGGATTAATCTCTTCATTCAGTAGGTGTAGCCCATGTTCATGTTTAGCCTGAAATCTGTTCAGGGTTTGGTATTATCAGGCATTTTTTCCCCCTCCTTTTTGATTCTTCTTTTTCACCACGTTGCTTCCAAGTTTTCCCAACCTTGGGACAGTTCCTGATGTTAAAATTATCAGTCTGCTTCTAAACTGAGCTTTCTTCAGTAGGAGGAGGGCCCTCCTTAGGCAGGTGTAGGGAATAATTCTATTATCCCCTCACTGATTGCACCAAGGGAAGTTCAGGGTGAAGCTTTTCTTCTTGTCCATATCCTCTCTCTCATTATCCCATCTCAGCAAGAACAACTCCCAGACTTTTCCCCAGCAAGAATTTCTCCAAATGGCCAAGCTGTTAATCCAGCCCTTCCAGAGGGCTCTTGGTGCAGGGTTTTGCAGCTCAGCCAAGTCCAAGCTGCTGTGGGAAGGAGGTGACCACCCCCTCACCATCCCCCAGCCCACGTGGCCCCACTCTGCTGGTGTCAGGGTCCATCCAGCTGCTGGAAATGTGTGTCCTGATGGATTTGGGGCTGGAGAGAAGAGGTGGGGCTGGAGAGAGGGAACCCAGCTGTTGATGGCAGCAGGGAGAGGGATGTTGGGGCTCCCACCCATCCCTAAACCTTCTGCTGCCAGGGCAGAGCTTGTCCTGCCCAAGACCCCCCCAGGGTGAGGTGGGAGCTGAATTTCTCTCTGCTTCTGGCAGGCAGAGGAATGAGATGAGCAGCCCTGCTGCTGACTTTTTGGAGCTGTCCCCCAACACCCTCCTTGCTGCCCCAGCCTCCACATGAGGCTGGACTGGGGGGTTGCCAGAGACCCCCACGTTTCTCCCCACTCCCACCCTTCCTTCCCCTGCTCCTGCCTGGTTTATAGAACCCCAGACTGGTTTGGGCAGAACCCCAGACTGGTGTGGGCTGGAAGGGACTTTAAAAGCCCCTCAATGCCACCCCTGCCATGGGCAGGGACCCCTCCCCCAGCCCAGGTGCTCCAAGCCCCATCCAACCTTCAGCACTGCCAGGGATGGGGCAGCCACAGCTACTGGGGGCACCCAGGGGCTCAGCACCCTCACCCTAAAGAATTTCTTCCTAAGCTCTCATCTAAATCTCCCCTTTTCCAGCCATTCTCCCTTATCCCATCCCTCCAGGCCCTTGTCCAAAGTCCTTCCCCAGCTTTCCTGGAGCCTTGAAGGTGCTCCAAGGTCTCCCCATTGCATCTCCAACTCTCCCAGCCTGGCTCCAGAGGAGATTCCATTTGCCTCTCCCCCAGGAGCTCCCCCATGGCCCCACCATTAACAAAAGCATTTGGCCAGAGGTCTTGCTGACCATTTTCAGGCACCCCAGGCCCTGGGCACCCCTCTGGACAGGCTCCATCCCTCCCTCCCACCTCCCTCCCAGCCCCGGCGCCGCTGGGAGCTGCCAAATGTGAGGGTGCTGGTGCCAATCCAGGGAGAAAGGGGCAAGGGAGCAGCACACAAAGAGCAGTTTATAGCCCAACCAGGCACCTGACACGGAGAGGAGGGAGGGCTGGGACGTGCTTAGCTCTGATAATCCCCCAGTTTGAGTTTAATTTTTTTAATTTTTTTTTTTTTTTTTTTTTTTTTTTTGGTAAATCAAAAGCGCAGCAACAGCTGGGCTGAGGCTTTCCAGGAGATGAACTCATGAACAACTGTTCAAAATAACTTTATTCCTCTTGCTATTAGATCAGTCCACTGGGAGCAACCAATTATTCTGGATTACTGGCAGCAGATAAGGCTGGAGCAGAGCTGAAACCCCCACGAGAGGGGTGAGGAGGCACCTCTACAGCACCTCGTGGCCCCCCAGCACCCATAGGAGCCCTTAGCACCCATGGGATCCCTCTCCCCAGTCTTGAGGGGTCGTGCTGAGGGAAGAAGAGCAATCTGGGGATTTTTGCTGCCTAAAAAAAACCCATTAATGATGGTGCTGCAGAGGTCATTAGCCTGGCTGAGGCTGGCTTGTCCAGCTTGTTTGGAAGTCCCAGAGCTGGCACAGCATCAGCACCAAGGGGTTGGAGCAGGAAAGGTCCCTTCAGAGCCAAGAAGAGGAATGCTCAGGGTCATGGTACAGCAGATCCCTGGCACCCTTCCTGCTGGGGACCGATCCCCAGGGTGCCCAACCACCCATCCCATCCCATCCCATCCCATCCCATCCCATCCCCATCCCATCCCATCCCATCCCATCCCCCGGAGCAGACTGAAAGCACTGGGCCAATCCTGGAGATTTTTCCTTTCCAGAATGACATCAGGCAAACCTGAGATCTCTTGGCCAGCAGGATAATCTTCCCAAGGGAAGAAAAGGTGGAAGCTAAAGCCTGAAAAGTGCAGGGAAGAGCCTGCAGTGGCCTGGAGATGAGCTGCATGGTCTAACAGGTCTTTTCCATTTCTGTGGATTCTTGGATCACATTTCCTGTGATTCAAGGATTCTTGTCACTTTTAATTATTTTTTTTTTTTAATAGATTGGATGGAAGAGGAGACAGTGGATACAGGGCTCAGTCCTGCCTTGGCTGGGAGGCAGCTGGGTCTAACAGGACTTTTCCATGGCCCCATCCCATGATGAAGTGAGATGAGAGAAGCAAAAAGGAAACTGATGAACACAATAGGAATTCCATCCAGGCTTTGCCTTACTCAGCTTGTTAGAATCCTGACATCATGTCTTGAAAAGAAGACTGGAAATAAATGTCTGGTCAATAATATCTGCCCTCTGGGGATGGAGAGGTGCCCCAGGCTGCCAGGAGCATCAGGAGTTAATGCTTAGAAACATAGAATGGGCTGGGTTGGAAGGGAGCTCAGAGCTCATCAAGTCCAACCCTTGCTCCACTCCCCCCGTGGTTCCCAGCCCATGGCACTGAGTGCCACATCCAGGCTCTTTTGAAATATCTCCAGGGATGGAGAATCCACCCCTTCCCTGGGCAGCCCATTCCAATGGCTGAGCACCCTCTCCAGAAAGAAATTCTTTCTCATGTCCAACCTAAACCTCCCCTGGCACAACTTGAGACCTCTTGTGCCCTCTTGTCTTGCTGAGAGTTGCCTGGGAAAAGAGCCCAACCCCCCCTGGCTCCAACCTCCTTTCAGGGAGTTGTAGAGAGTGATGAGGTCTCCCCTGAGCCTCCTCTTCTCCAGCCTCAACACCCCCAGCTCCCTCAGCCCTTCCTCACAGCACTTGTGCTGGATCCCTTCCCAGCCTCCTTGCTCTTCTCTGGACCTGCTCCAGCACCTCAATCTCCTTCCTGAGCTGAGGGGCCCAGAACTGGACACAGGACTCAAGCTGTGGCCTCCCCAGGGCTGAGCACAGGGGCAGAATCCCTTCCCTGGACCTGCTGGCCACGCTGTTCCTGAGCCAGCCCAGGATGCCATTGGCCTTCTTGGCCACCTGGGCAAAATTTTATTTAAATGTTTTCAGGTTTTATAGGGTCACCGTTTGTACAACAAATATCACAGCAGGAAACACCCACTCGAGTGCAACATCAGGAGCTGCTCAGGAGGAAGGTTCAACCAACATACTGTGTCCAGGTGGGAATGCAGGCTCTCCAGGGAGACCTCAGATTCAGACCAGCCCGAGCTGTAGCTTTTCCTGGTGGCTCCAGAGGTGCTGCTCAGGTGAGCCACGGATGTTTGGGTGATGCAAAGCAGGATGGGGTCTGTCCCTTTGGCCTTTATGGGTTGGGGTGAAGGGTGTGAGTGAAATCACTCAGGGACATGTCTCACTGGAACTCCAAAATCAGCATTTCAGGAAAGCAAATGGAATCCCAAATGAAATCCCATCTGTAAAGGAGAAATCCAGGAGAAGGCACACAGCTCTGCTGCTCCCTGGAAGTGTCTCAGGTCAGGTTGGATGGGGCTTGGAGCAGCCTGGTCTAGTGGGAGGTGTCCTTGCCCATGACAGGGGGTTGGAAGTGGAGGATCCTTAAGGATCATCCCATCCCCACTTCCCAGGTGATCATCAAGGTGGAAAGGGATTCCCACCCAAACCAGCCTGGGATTCTGCTGAGGAAAGGTGTTTCCTGCTGCCCTGGAGAGGGGAATGGATGCTCTGGAGGTGCTGCAAAATCTGGTTTTTGCCAGAGCACCTCTCCCACCTGTGGGTGAGGAGGTGGGGAGGTCTCCAGCAGGTGATGGAGATGTTGGAGAAACAGGGAGAAATCCAGGAGAAGGCACACAGCTCTGCTGCTCCCTGCAAGAGTCTGACCAGCTCCCTGGCAGTGTCTCAGGTCAGGTTGGATGGGGCTTGGAGCAGCCTGGTCTCACAGGGGGTTGATCCTTAAGGATCATCCCATCCCCACTTCCCAGGTGATCTGGGATTCTGCTGAGGAAAGGTGTTTCCTGCTGCCCTGGAGTGGGGAATGGATGATCTGGAGGGGCTGCAAAATCTGGTTTTTGCCAGAGCACCTCTCCTACCCGGGGGTGAGGAGGTGGAGAGGTCTCCAGCAGGGGCTGGAGATGTGGAACAGCACCAGGATAGGGACAGGGTCGGGAGCGTTCCCGGCGCGGTTTAACCCCGCACACGTTTATTTTCCTTGGCTCTGTGGGAGAACTCCTCAGCCCTTTGTATTAAGCAAAAAATTTATGAGAGGGGATGAAAATAGTGTTTTACTGTCTGGGTGCTGTTTCTTCAGACGTTTTGAGTTCATTCATCTTGGCAAGGACCGAGAACATTTCTCCGGTGAAACAGTAAAAAAAAAAAAAACCCCAAAATTTCACTTCCACATTTGGAGTCGGTGCCGTCCCCGGCGTGGCCCGGGGCCCGGGGCAGTGACCTGATCCCCTGGGGATTCCAAACACAAAAGCAAAAACCACCTCACAATTCATGCCTGGTGAAAAATAACGTGTAGATGATGTAAAGGCTTCCTGGGATTTGATGCTAATTTTAGTGGTCACCTTGGCTGCGTTTGAGGAAGTTGCCGGCGCTGCCAAGAGCAAATTTACCTGATGATGAATGAGGAATCAGAGCATAAAATAAATAAATAGCAGCAACACCTTTTTTTTTTATTATTTTTCCCCTTTCTTTTTTTGGCAGTTCGGTGTCATCCAAGGTCACCCATTTGTGCAAGAGGAGAATTCCTGCCAGGACTCAGTGCTTGAAAGTTAAGTTTAAGAGAGGAGCAGCATCTCTAAGAGCTGAGTCTGGAAAGAAAAACTCAAGCTGAGTCTCCCCAAATTTCTTGTGCTTTGGTTTTTCTGTCAGCCTTCATCTCCTTCCCTCCTTGTGCTTGGAAGAAGCTTGCCATGAATTTCTGCAAAAATTCCTTGGTTTGCCTCCTCCAAACCAGGCCCTGAGAACTCCCATGCTGGTTTCAAACCTCTCTGTATTTAACCTTTTTATCCCCTTTCCATGAAAAAAAAAAAAAAAAAAAAAAAGGAGGATTTTTTGGACAAAACTCAACAAATCTCCCTGTGCAGAAGTTTCTATCAGCAGTTTTTGGAGAGTGGGAAAGGTTCCTGGCCAAGTCTCAGCATTAATTCCAGGCAGGCTCAGCCCAATGGGAGGCAGAAGATCCCTGTGGAAAAACTCATCCCAAAACAGCCCCGAGCAGGAGATCATCTCTGCTTCCCTCTGGAGCACCCTGCCACCAGCAGAGGACAGATTCTGGACTAATTTCTGGATTTTCTGGGGAAAATGCAGCCATTCCCACATTTTTATGGTTTCTTTGAGTTACTCCAGGCAGGAGTTGAGGAGGAATAAGGATTTCCAGGCTGAGGGCAGCGTGGGGATGGGAAGCAGAGCACTGGGTGCTTGTTTTCCCATCTGCTTCCCAAAATCCAGCACAAACCTTCTGCAAATGAAAGCTGGAAAAGGGGCTGGAGCCCTCCTGAAGTGACCCCTGGGCTCAGAGGGCAACAAGTGTCACTGCTGCCTTGCCAAGCTGCTGTGCTAATTATTATTAATTAGTTATATATTATATATATTTATATATATTATATATATTTAGCTATAGCTAAATATATTAAATGTGCTAATTACTGAAAGCACATAATATATGTTATAAAAAAGCAAAGAAAAAAAAAAAGAAAAAATGGTAAAAATCAAGAAGTAGCCCCATTACAAAGCATATGTTTTATTTGTGTGTCATAGCAGCCAGTTCTGGAGGTGGCCCTTAAATGTTTGGGGGTTGTTTTGGTCTTGATTTCTTTCCCCCTCTCCAATGAGGATGAGGAAAGGAAAGATGGGCAAGGTTACAGGTGGGAAGTTTCTGTTGCATTTGTTGTTTGTGCACAGGTGAATTTATAGCAGCCCTCAGGAAACAAAGAAAAAGGAAAAAAAACTATAAATAGAAGCTGTAATTTTTAATGGGGAGGGAGAGGCAGCTCATGGGGGAAGGAACAAAATCCTCCTGCAGCAGCCTCACATCCCAAGGTGCTCTGGGTTCCCCCAGGATTTAATTCACCTGGGATGAAATTCCCCCTGCAGGGCCAGGGCACAAGCAGAAGCCCAAACTGATCTTGGTGGGATGCTCTGGGGGAGGTTTTGCTGGTGGTTGGTGCACTGGGTGCTGGGCTGTGGGGGAATGTCTTGCCCTTCAGGGCCACCAGATTTTGCCCAAAGGGAATTCTCATACAGGAGCTTCCATCACTGGAGGAGCTGGAGAAACATCAAGCCACACATGCAGGAGGAATCCTGGAGCTCTGAGGATGTTTCTTCTCCTGCCCAGGTAAGGTCCCAGCTATGTTCCTGCTCTCTGTAGATACAGAATCCCAGACTGGATTGGAAAGGACCTTAAAGCCCTCCCAGTGCCCCCCCTGCCATGTCAGGGACCCCTCCCCCAGCCCAGGGGTCTCCAAGCCCCATCCAACCTTGGGCACTGCCAGGGATGGGGCAGCCACAGCTTCTGGGGGCACCCAGGGGCTCACAGTGAAGAATTTCTTCCCAAGATCTCCTCTCAATCCCCCCCTATTCCAGTTGAAAACTCTTTCCCCTCATCCTGCCACTCCATACCCTTGTAAAATGTCCCTCCCCAACTTCCTTGCCCTACCAGAGCCCCTTGGCTGCAGTGGTTTGTGCAGAACATCTCTTCTTGTCTTTCTCTGAATCCCAAAAGGCTGAGCATCCCCAGGGCTTGCTGGATGCAGGGAGTGAGTCCAGGGCTGCTGGAGTGAACAGAAGGAATGGGAATGCACCAAAAGGCAACTGGGCTGGTGAAGGGATCCAGCACAGATCCTATGAGGAAGGGCTGAGGAAGCTGGGGGTGTTGAGGCTGGAGAAGAGGAGGCTCAGGGGAGACCTCATCACTCTCTACAACTCCCTGAAAGGAGGTTGGAGCCAGGGGGGGGTTGGGCTCTTTTCCCAGGCAACTCTCAGCAAGACAAGAGGCCATGGGCTTAAGAATTTTTTCCTAATATCCAACCTAAACCTCCCCTGGCAGAGCTTCAGCTCTCACACCTAGCACCTCCCTGCTTCCCAAGCCCCTGCCACCTCCTCAGTCCCACCTCCAGAGAGCATCAGCCTCAGCTCTGAGCATCAACCCCCCCAATCCACTGCCCCAGTTCATCTCTGCGGGAGCAGAACCAGAAGCAAGCTGGGTGCAGAGATAAACCTGGCTCCATAACCTCTGCCATGCTCCCTGCAGCCCCAGCTCCATCCAGACCATTGCTGTGTCCAGTTCTGGGCCCCTCAGCTCAGGGAGGAGATTGAGGTGCTGGAGCAGGTCCAGAGAAGAGCAAGGAGGCTGGGAAGGGATCCAGCACAAGTCCTGTGAGGAAGGGCTGAGGGAGCTGGGGGTGTTGAGGCTGGAGAAGAGGAGGCTCAGGGGAGACCTCATCACTCTCTCCAACTCCCTGAAAGGAGGTTGGAGCCAGGGGGGGGTTGGGCTCTTTTCCCAGGCAACTCTCAGCAAGACAAGAGGGCACAAGAGGTCTCAAGTTGTGCCAGGGGAGGTTTAGGTTGGACATGAGAAAGAATTTCTTTCTGGAGAGGGTGCTCAGGCATTGGAATGGGCTGCCCAGGGAAGGGGTGGATTCTCCATCCCTGGAGATATTTCAAAAGAGCCTGGATGTGGCACTCAGTGCCATGGGCTGGGAACCACGGGGGGAGTGGAGCAAGGGTTGGACTTGATGAGCTCTGAGCTCCCTTCCAACCCAGCCCATTCTAGGATTCTATGAAAAGGTCTTTCCATGCCACATTCCCACCCACCACATGTTGCTCAAGATGTGGCAGACTCGCAGCATCCCAAACCTTCCAGTCCTTGTCCTGACAGCCAGGTTTGTCTCCAGACCTTCCTGGTTTCCTTAGGCTTGAGCCCATCTCCCGGTTCCCTGTTCTGAGGCCAGAAATGCCTCTGCAGATTTCCCTGGTCGTTGTCCTTTGGATTAGTTTGGAAAATTGGATAAGCTCAGGGTTAGAGCTGGCTGTTTCTCTCCTCTGAGTGCCTGAGGCTTGGTGGGGCAAAGACTGAAGAGCTGTGAGGTGCAGAGATGTAACAGATGTTGACATGTAGTGAAAATCCGAGACGGGGGAGCCCGAGACAATAAATCTGAGAAATTAACACGTAGGGGAAAGAAAAAAGGAGCAATATGTTTTGGTAATCATCCTGAACTGCTGAACCCTTCTCCTCCAGCTCAAAAAGAAAAGAAAAAAAGGAAAAGAAATCTCTGGTATTAAGCAGATGTCATTCAAGCCATGATTAACACATTACCGAATTTCTCCAGTCGTTTAATAAAAGTTTTACATAACATGCAGGTAATTGCTTCCAAATGTCAAGGTAACAATGTGGCCTTCTATGGATGGCATTGTTTCCAGCATCAGGTGAAAAACTCTCTTTTTTGCCTTGCTATCAAGAGAAGTGCCCAGCCAGCTGCCTTTCCCATTGCTCCTCTGCTCGCCAGAGACCAAGGCACAGGCTGGGAAGAGCCAAAGCTTTGGCTCTGGAAGGGAAACGTGGGTCAGCCCCAGGATGGTGCTGGACCAGGTGGTTTGGAGGAAAAAAGAGGATGGCAGCAGCATCACTGGACTGCCAAGCCTGGAAATAACTTTGGAAAAAAAAAAAAAAATTACTCTTTAATTTTTTTTTAATAGGAACACTTTATCTTCTTTCTCGTGCTCCACATCGACTTTTATCACGGGTGAAAAACCAGCTGCTTTTTGGGTTTATTTTGTAGCTTTCTGAAGACACAAGTCCGTGGGTCTCAGCTCCTCCATGTCACCATGGGCCTCCAAAAGATGTCACTGTGCTGCAGGGCTCCCAGCTCCAGTGCTTTACAGCCACCAAATCACATCCCATTTTCCTCCCTTCCAGTCCAAAATCTCCAAGTTCAGAGGACACCCCAGCTGCTCTGGCACGGACCAGTGGTGGGGAGAGCAGGGCAGGGGTTGGATAAAACTCACAGAGGTGGCTGATTTGTTTTCCTGGAACTTGTGGGACTTCTTGGTGACATCTGGGGTCTCACAGCATCCTTGTAGATAAGTTGATCAAGTATGGGTTTGGTGATCAGGTAGTGAGGTGGATCAGGAACTGGTTGAAAGGAAGGAGTCAGAGAGTTGTAGTCAATGGGGCAGAATCTGGTTGGAGGTGTGTGACCAGTGGAGTCCCTCAGGGGTCGGTACTGGGACCGGTGTTGTTCAATATCTTCATCAATGACTTGGATGAGGGTATAGAATGTACCCTCAGCAAGTTTGCTGATGACACTGAGCTGGGAGGAGTGGCTGACACACCAGAAGGCTGTGCTGCCATTCAGAGAGACTTAGACAGGCTGGAGAGTTGGGCAGGGAGAAACATGATGAAATTCAACAAGGGGAAGTGTAGAGTTTTGCATTTGGGGAAGAACAACACGATGTCCCAGTATAGGTTGGGGGCTGAGCTGCTGGAGAGCAGTGGAGGTGAAAGAGACCTGGGGGTCCTGGTAGACAAGAAGATGCCCATGAGCCAGCAATGTGCCCTTGTGGCCAAGAAGGCCAATGGCATCCTGGGGTGCATTAGAAAGGGGGTGGTTAGTAGGTCAAGAGAGGTTCTCCTCCCCCTCTATTCTGCATTGGTGAGGCCACACCTGGAGTATTGTGTCCAGTTCTGGGCCCCTCAGTTCAAGAAGGACAGGGAAGTGCTTGAAAGAGTCCAGAGCAGAGCTACTGAGATGATTAAGGGAGTGGAACATCTCCCTTATGAGGAAAGGCTGAGGGAGCTGGGGCTCTTTAGTTTGGAGAAAAGGAGACTGAGGGGTGACCTCATCAATGTTTTCAAATATGTAAGGGGTGAGTGTCAGGGAGATGGAGTTAGGCTTTTCTCAGTGGTGACCAGTGATAGGACAAGGGGTAATGGGTGTAAATTGGAGCATAGGAGGTTCAAGTTGAATATCAGAAAGAATTTTTTTACTGTAAGGGTGACAGAGCCCTGGAACAGGCTGCCCAGGGGGGTTGTGGAGTCTCCTTCACTGGAGACATTCAAAACCCCCCTGGACACGTTCCTAGGAGATGTACTCTAGGGGGCCCTGCTCTGGCAGGGGGGGTTGGACTAGATGATCTTTCCAGGTCCCTTCCAACCCCTAGGATTCTAGGATTCTATGATGACAGGAGGTGTGGGAGCATCTACCTGGCCGTGGGCTGCAGAGCAGAGGGGAGGTTGGGTGGCTGGGTGGCTGCTGCAGGGACCTGCCAGGGAGGGCTTTCAACTTCTTGATGGCTCAGTACTGAAAAGCAATACCTGCTGAGATGGACCCAGCTGCTCTCCTTCCCCCTGGCTCCAAGGCAAACATAGACAGTTCTATTCATACCCACAAGAAATACATATTTCAGCATCTGATTCTTTTTTTTTCTCTCTGCTTTGTTTTATCTACTGCCATGGAGCTTGGATGCCTTTTTCATCCCATCTTGTGCTTTGGATGCAGGCTCTTTTATTCAGCCCCCTTGCTGCCTTCATCAAGAAAAACAGCAGCAGTTGTTGGTTTTTTCCCCCAGAGCAGGGGCTGCTGTAAACCAAAAGTTTTGCTGGAAGAGGGGATCCAGGCAGGACACTGCTGTCTCCATTTCCACACCAGAGAGCTGCAGGCCCTGCAGTTTGGCTTCCTCATGGAGAGCAACAAATTGTCCCAGAAAAATTCTTTTCTTCAGTTTTATTTTTCTAAGGAGACGGGCTCAGCTTGGAAATGGGGGGGGATGTAAAAAATCTCCTGCTTCTGGAACGGACAGCAAAGTCTGAGATGGAAGAAATCCAATGGGATCTTCAGATTCTGTCTCTCTGCTTCCCTAAAATTGCACCTGAAGTCTCCTTCTCCTGGCTGTAGAATGTGGGCTCACCTCATTTCATGTCTTGCAAGGACATTTGTGGTGGTCTTCCAGCTGAGGAGGGACAAGAGCTGCTGGCCCAAGGACCAGACTGGAAGGGAATTTGGGATGAGGATGGGAACAGCTGCCCCCCAGCCTCTTCCTCTCCATATCCAGCTTGGAAGTCGTGCTGGATATTCACCAAAGAGTTAAAGGTACCTGAGGTATCACCCATCTTGCTCTGGGTGGTTGTGCTGCTCACATCTTTGCTTCCTCCAGCCCCTTCCAGAGGTCCCCAGACCTGGTCATGCTCAGCACACTCTGAAAAGCAGGAAAAAAATGAAGGGCCCCACGTTAAACTAAAAGAGGGGAAAGGCTGGGAGGGGGGGAGGACCTGGGCACCCCTTTTTTTACTCTTTCATCCCCTTCCTTCCTGCTCCAGCCTTGCTCTGTGCCTGGAGATGGACAATGTCCAGGGTGTGTTTGGGGCTGTCCCAAGAGGTTACAAAAAAACATCCCATGGGTGTGAATTATAGAGATCCTCCCCTTTTAGTATTTTCACATTAATTTAAATAATGTGCTAAGCAGCAATTTCTTCATCCTTGAACCTTTAGGCCTTGGTTCCAAACCATCCAGGATGGATTATCTCCCACTCTGGCTGCTGCAGACCACACCATCCTTTCCCAGTTGCTGTGATGGTTTCCAGTGACCATGAACCATGCTGGGATCAAGCACATCTTGTGGCCTTTCAGCCTTGAGCTGGGAATCGTGGACTTTAAGGTATTTGAAACCCGTGGCTGAAGTTTGTGACACTTGTCATGCTCTGTCCTGAGAGAAGAGACCCTTTGAACCAAGGTGGCTGCAGATCCAGGGACCCAAGGCATCTTGGAAGTCCAACAAAACCCTTCCCAGCTTCACCATCTGGTCCTTCATGCTCAGGTAAAGACTGAAACCTTCATTTTTTTAATTTTTTTTTTTTTAACGGATCAACCTTTCTTCATCTTGGGTGGTGTCCCTCCTCAAAAAAGTGGGGCCAGACCTGCTCTGAGTCTTCATAGAATCACAGAATCCTAGAATGGGCTGGGTTGGAAGGGAGCTCAGAGCTCCTCAAGTCCAACCCTTGCTCCACTCCCCCCGTGGTTCCCAGCCCATGGCACTGAGTGCCACATCCAGGCTCTTTTGAAATATCTCCAGGGATGGAGAATCCACCCCTTCCCTGGGCAGCCCATTCCAATGGCTGAGCACCCTCTCCAGAAAGAAATTCTTTCTGATGTCCAACCTAAACCTCCCCTGGCACAACTTGAGACCTCTTGTGCCCTCTTGTCTTGCTGAGAGTTGCCTGGGAAAAGAGCCCAACCCCCCCCTGGCTCCAACCTCCTTTCAGGGAGTTGGAGAGAGTGATGAGGTCTCCCCTGAGCCTCCTCTTCTCCAGCCTCAACACCCCCAGCTCCCTCAGCCCTTCCTCACAGCACTTGTGCTGGATCCCTTCCCAGCCTCCTTGCTCTTCTCTGGACCTGCTCCAGCACCTCAATCTCCTTCCTGAGCTGAGGGGCCCAGAACTGGACACAGGACTCAAGCTGTGGCCTCCCCAGGGCTGAGCACAGGGGCAGAATCCCTTCCCTGGACCTGCTGGCCACGCTGTTCCTGAGCCAGCCCAGGATGCCATTGGCCTTCTTGGCCACCTGGGCACACTGCTGGCTCATGGTCACCTTCCTGGCAATCCAGACTCCCAGGTCCCTCTCTGTCTGGCTGCTCTCAGCCACTCTGTGCCCAGCCTGGAGCTCCCCATGGGGTTGTTGTGGCCAAAGTGCAGGACCTGGAACTTGGAATGTTGAACCTCATCCCGTTGGGATCAGCCCAACTCTCCAGTCTGTCCAGGTCCCTCTGCAGAGCCCTCCTGCCTTCCAGCTGATCCACACTGCCCCCAGCTTGGTGTCATCTGCCATTTTGTTGTCCTGTTTGCTGAGGGGCAGGTGCAGGGGGGTCAGTCCTGTCCCAGCTGATGGAGCAGAGAGGAGGGAAGATGGGCAGGGTGGGGAAGAGCATCTCGTGAGCCACATTCTGTCTCTTCAGCTGCACAGAGCCCCGAAGACAAATGAACTGGAGGAAGCATTTCCTCTGCTGAAGGCTCAAACCCGGGAGGTTTCTGTTCACAGTGTGGGTCAAGAGTTGAAGAATGAAGAAGAAAGGAAAACAGATAGAAAGATCCATCTTCCCTGATAAAATCCCCAGAGCAGGGGGGCATTTGGAAGTCATTTATCATGGAGCTGTTTCTGGCCCTTTAGCAGACATTCTGCTCGTCTCAGACCTGATAGTTTGGGACATGGGGAGGTGTTTTCCCCCCATCCTGGTGTTGGAAAAGGAGCAAGAATGGGTGCAAGACACTTGGCACTCTGGGGTCCATGGGATTTGGGGCAAGCTGGAGCTCAGTGCACACTGAAAACTGCTCTGCTTTTTGTTTTTTGTTGTTTTTTTAATGTCTTAGGGTCTTCAAAAAGAAATGAGCAGCTTGGATGTGCTGGTACTCCTGTCCAGGTTGAGGGGGACAGCTTTGAAGGGGGAAAAACCCATGTAAGGAAGGAGAATTTCAGCGTGGTTAAAGGAACTCTAAATAAAATTCCTTTCTGGAAGGAATTCAAGAAAATTATTTTCCTTCTGTGTTTCTGTCTCTCTTCTTCTGGCTTAGAAAAACACCTTGGCTCAGATATTACATCAACTCTGCCTTTTATTAAAAACCCCTGCTCCAGTTGTGCAGATTTCATGCTGTTACATGAAAGTAAAATTTTATGACCAGAAGCTGAAATTAGAAAGGGGAGTTGGGGGGTGGGTTTGTTGTTATTGTTGTTGTCATGGGTTGGATTTTGGTGGTAGCTGTGAGGGTTTGTTTATTTTGGCTTTTTCTACAGCACAGCCACCTCCCCCAGCTCTCAGCCCTCCAAGATGTTTTGGGGGTGCTTGTTCCAAACAGGTGCTCAGGGAGCGGAATCTGAGTCCTGGGTGGAAGAAAAGGGCTGTGATGTCCTTTCTCTGCCACCTCCAAGCAAGCAGGGGTTTGTGGCTGTTTCAGAAGGGGAAAGCAAATGGGTGTCACTGGGTGAGGAAAAGTCTGGAAAAGTCTCACAATGTGGGTGAAGTATCAGTGCAGAAGTGTGAGCTCTTCCCTCCTCCCTCTGGATCAAATCCAGATCTGATGGATGATGGTTTAGGTTTGAGGTTATGTTCCACACCAGCTGCTTGTTGGCTGGGTAGTGCCAGCAGACTTTTTTCTTTTGTTTTTTTTTTTAACACCTCCCACTTTAAATGGAGTGCTTCTGGTTTGCCATCAATTCCTCCCTCCATTGCTACAAAAAAAAAAAAAAAAACAGAAGAGTAAAAAAAAAATGTTTTCAAAGGTCATTTGGTCCTTCCTTGTTGGGTGAGCTGGAGTGAGCCTGAGGAGTTACTCCATCTGAAGGTGTTCAGAGAAGAGCTGCACAGTGTTGGATGGAAGTTAAGAGCTATGAGTTACAGGATTGGGTTTTGTGGGACCTTGGCAAGGGGGCTTTGCACCTCCAGGATCCCTCCCCACAGCCCTGGCTGTTTCCCAGGCCTTGGAACAGATTCCCAGCCCCCTGGGTTGGTGGGAAGAGTGATGTGGGGCCATAGCCCAGCTGGGACTTGAGGCTGGAGACCTCTCCCTGAAGAGCTTTTGCCTGGAGGACATCTCAGGGGACTTCAAGGCAGGGACCTTTAGGTGCAGCCTGAGCAGAGCTGGGCTCCTGCCATGTCCAGAGACATTTTTGGGATGGGGGATGAGGGAGGTCAAGCCCCACAACCCCTCTGTTTCCTTCCAGCCCCAAGGTCTGTGCAACCTCCTCCTGCCCTCGGAAGATTTACAGAGCAGCAGTAAGTATTTCACCAGCTCTTTATTAATAAACACAGCAATAAAAAAGGTGCAGCCTTTTCTTTCCAAGGACTTGCAGAGCCCTTAATAATCCAAGGAGGGATTTGGCTCCCCCCAGTAGAGAGCTGAGTGGTGGGCATGCTTTACAGCCCCTTTGTTAGAGAGGGGCTGTTCCCCCATCATCAAAGTGTGAACTGAGGCTCTGTGATGGGCTGGTCCATAAATCTCTCCCCTTTAATCCTTTCCTTTCTCCCAGTTTTGCAAAATGGGGGGAGGAGGGGGGGGTGGGCTGGATGAGACAGGCAGAAGCTTTAACCCTTTGTGCTTTGGGGGGATCTTCTCCCTCAAAGGGGGTGGAAGAAGGGCTGCTCCACAGCAGCTTTTGAGAAGCAAGTAGTTACCTTCAGCAATTAAACCCCCAATGACAGCTTAAAGAGCTCCTTGGAAGTTTAATAAGTCCAGCACTGTATATAAGAAATAAATCTGGCTGCATTACCATCACTTCAAACTACTGAAGCAATAAATGCAGAGCTCTGCTCCTATTCATCCTTCACGTGGGTGATGCTGTTTCACTCCTTTTCTTGGTTTCCAGGGCTGGGACACCAGAGGAGGATCCGGATCCAGTCCAGCACCCAGAGCCAAATCAGCAGTGGGGAGATGACAGGGCTGTGGTGGGGCAGGGGGTGAGCCAGGGCTTTGGGCTGGGGCTGAGGTTGAAACTGAAGACTTGTGGGCTCTGCTGGGCAGAAGGAACCATCTGAGACAAATGCCCAAATCTCCTTTTGCTCTGGGGAGGTGCTTTTGGGGGTGTCTCAGGCCCTTGAGAGAGATTTTGCATCCTTGCTACCTCAAGGCTGAGCCCAGCTGCTGAGGGAATTGGGTTGAAGAACAAAGGGCAGGATGGTGATTTTGGTCTTCAAGGTGTTTGTGCAAACACCTTCACCAGGTTTGGATTGACTGGACTGAGGCTGCTGTGTTGTAAACCCAAACCATTTTATTTTTTTTTATTATTGTAATTGGATTTTTCTTCTCCCAGTGCCTGCTGGAGGTCAGGAATAGATCCAGGGTCCATCAGTGGTCACCTGAGGTTGGCACAGAGGATCTGGGATGCTGATGGCATTCCATCTGCTGCACCAGGGTTTCCAACCCCAAAAAGAGAGAGGAACAAGCCCAGGGCTGGATGCAGGGGCTGCCTCCTTCCCCCTCCACACATCTCCAGTTTTCAGGCATTGCAAGGGTTGAAAAATGAATTTTGTGTCCATTTTATCATAAAAGATCCCAGGCTTTTTAAGCCCATCTTTCTAAACAGCTACCTGAAGATTGACCCCAGCTGCTGAGGGAAATGGGTTGAAGAACAAAGGGCAGGATGGTGATTTTGGTCTTCAAGGTGTTTGTGCAAACACCTTCACCAGGTTTGGATTGACTGGACTGAGGCTGCCGTGTTGTAACCCCAAACCATTGGGGTTTTTTGTTGTTTTACATGGATTTTTCTTCTCCCAGTGCCTGCTGGAGGTCAGGAATAGATCCAGGGTCCATCAGTGGTCACCTGAGGCTGGCACAGAGGATCTGGGATGCTGATGGCATTCCATCTGCTGCACCAGGGTTTCCAACCCCAAAAAGAGAGAGAAAAAAGCCCAGGGCTGGATGGAGGGGCTGCCTCCTTCCTCCTCCACACATCTCCAGTTTTCAGGCATTGCAAGGGTTGAAAAATGAATTTTGTGTCCATTTTATCATGAAAGATCCCGGGCTTTTTAAGCCCAGCTTTCGAAACAGCTACCTGAAGATTGACCCCAGCTGCTGAGGGAAATGGGTTGAAGAACAAAGGGCAGGATGGTGATTTTGGTCTTCAAGTGTTTGTGCAAACACCTTCACAAGGTTTGGATTGACTGGACTGAGGCTGTCGTGTTGTAACCCCAAACCATTGGGGTTTTTTGTTGTTTTACATGGATTTTTCTTCTCCCAGTGCCTGCTGGAGGTCCAGGGTCCATCAGTGGTCACCTGAGGCTGGCACAGAGGATCTGGGATGCTGATGGCATTCCATCTGCTGCACCAGGGTTTCCTACCCCAAAAAGAGAGAGAAAAAAGCCCGGGGCTGGATGGAGGGGCTGCCTCCTTCCCCCTCCACACATCTCCAGTTTTCAGGCATTGCAAGGGTTGAAAAATGAATTTTGTGTCCATTTTATCATAAAAGATCCCAGGCTTTTTAAGCCCAGCTTTCTAAACAGCTACCTGAAGATTGACCCCAGCTGCTGAGGGAAATGGGTTGAAGAACAAAGGGCAGGATGGTGATTTTGGTCTTCAGGTGTTTGTGCAAACACCTTCACCAGGTTTGGATTGACTGGACTGAGGCTGTCGTGTTGTAAACCCAAACCATTTTTTTTTTGTTGTTGTTGTTGTTTTACATGGATTTTTCTTCTCCCAGTGCCTGCTGGAGGTCAGGAATAGATCCAGGGTCCATCAGTGGTCACCTGAGGCTGGCACAGAGGATCTGGGATGCTGATGGCATTCCATCTGCTGCACCAGGGTTTCCAACCCCAAAAAGAGAGAGAAAAAAGCCCGGGGCTGGATGCAGGGGCTGCCTCCTTCCCCCTCCACACATCTCCATTTTTCAGGCATTGCAAGGGTTGAAAAATGAATTTTGTGTCCATTTTATCATAAAAGATCCCAGGCTTTTTAAGCCCAGCTTTCTAAACAGCTACCTGAAGATTGACCCCAGCTGCTGAGGGAAATGGGTTGAAGAACAAAGGGCAGGATGGTGATTTTGGTCTTCAGGTGTTTGTGCAAACACCTTCACCAGGTTTGGATTGACTGGACTGAGGCTGCCGTGTTGTAACCCCAAACCATTGGGGTTTTTTGTTGTTTTACATGGATTTTTCTTCTCCCAGTGCCTGCTGGAGGTCAGGAATAGATCCAGGGTCCACCAGTGGTCACCTGAGGCTGGCACAGAGGATCTGGGATGCTGATGGCATTCCATCTGCTGCACCAGGGTTTCCAACCCCAAAAAGAGAGAGAAAAAAGCCCAGGGCTGGATGCAGGGGCTGCCTCCTTCCCCCTCCACACATCTCCAGTTTTCAGGCATTGCAAGGGTTGAAAAATGAATTTTGTGTCCATTTTATCATGAAAGATCCCAGGCTTTTTAAGCCCAGCTTTCTAAACAGCTACCTGAAGGCTGAGCCCAGCTGCTGAGGGAAATGGGTTGAAGAACAAAGGGCAGGATGGTGATTTTGGTCTTCAGGTGTTTGTGCAAACAGCTTCACCAGGTTTGGATTGACTGGACTGAGGCTGTCGTGTTGTAACCCCAAACCATTGGGTTTTTTTGTTGTTTTATATGGATTTTTCTTCTCCCAGTGCCTGCTGGAGGTCAGGAATAGATCCAGGGTCCATCAGTGGTCACCTGAGGCTGGCACAGAGGATCTGGGATGCTGATGGCATTCCATCTGCTGCACCAAGGTTTCCAACCCCAAAAAGAGAGAGGAACAAGCCCAGGGCTGGATGCAGGGGCTGCCTCCTTCCCCCTCCACACATCTCCAGTTTTCAGGCATTGCAAGGGTTGAAAAATGAATTTTGTGTCCATTTTATCATAAAAGATCCTGGGCTTTTTAAGCCCAGCTTTCTAAACAGCTACCTGAAGGCTGAGCCCAGCTGCTGAGGGAAATGGGTTGAAGAACAAAGGGCAGGATGGTGATTTTGGTCTTCAAGTGTTTGTGCAAACACCTTCACCAGGTTTGGATTGACTGGACTGAGGCTGTCGTGTTGTAACCCCAAACCATTGGGTTTTTTTGTTGTTTTATATGGATTTTTCTTCTCCCAGTGCCTGCTGGAGGTCAGGAATAGATCCAGGGTCCATTAATGGTCACCTGAGGTTGGCACAGAGGATCTGGGATGCTGATGGCATTCCATCTGCTGCACCAGGGTTTCCAACCCCAAAAAGAGAGAGAAAAAAGCCCGGGGCTGGATGCAGGGGCTGCCTCCTTCCCCCTCCACACATCTCCAGTTTTCAGGCATTGCAAGGGTTGAAAAATGAATTTTGTGTCCATTTTATCATAAAAGATCCCGGGCTTTTTAAGCCCAGCTTTCTAAACAGTGATGAAAGGTCCTGCAACGGGCAGAGGTCTGCTTTTGAAATTGAACAAATCGTGGGTTTATGGTTCCCATGGGGGGGGGGGTGCTGTAAATCTCTGAGCATTTAACGCATCTGTTCTTTCCCAACCAAGCTACCAACATCTCGAGGAGGAGAGGGAGAAATCTCTGACATTTCCTGACATGGGCTGCTCTCCCAGCCCCTGAGAGCTCCTCAGGAAAGTTTTGAAAAGTAATATTTATGGATGATCAAGGGGAATCAGGCCC
The DNA here is from genome assembly GCF_036169615.1 of Heliangelus exortis. Classification (NCBI taxonomy): domain Eukaryota; kingdom Metazoa; phylum Chordata; class Aves; order Apodiformes; family Trochilidae; genus Heliangelus; species Heliangelus exortis. The sequence continues at coordinate 2,124,603 of NC_092438.1, read as the reverse complement.
TAAAAGGTACTGAGAAAGGACTGGTGTTCATTAACATTTGGAAGCTGTGCACTGAGGATTTCCCTGTGGAGGGGCAAAAGAAATGGAGTGGAAGTGAAATAGCTGTGGAGTTAATCCAGATCTTTTTAAGGTTATTGTTGGTAAAAATGGGAAGTGTCTTTTGAATGAAGGAGAAAAGAAACCCAAAAACACGAGAAGTACATTTTTGGGATGGTTTCCCTCCAAATGCTTTCCTTCCCACAATGTCATAATGGGTTTCCTTAGCAAAGATGTTTGTTCTTACTGGTTTCTGGCTACGTGGTTGAGTTTTGGTCTTTGTTCATACACATCTTGATACTAAAACAACAATCTATCCACTCCAGCTATTAGCCCAGCAATAACTTCAATTTGGTGGGTTTTTTCCTGAAGATAATTCCCCTGTTGCCACAAACCCTTTTGCTTCCATTTGATACAAAAGCTCTGAAAGCTCCCAAGGGCTTTCACCTGATGTTCCCCACGTTCAGCTTCCCCATCTCAGTAACTACAGAGCTTTCACCCAGGTCTGGAAGATCCCTCAGCAGTTACTTGAGTTTTATGAAGAGGAAAGCTGAGCACAGGAGGCAAATTAATCAGATTCTTGGTATTTCTCATGAGCTTGGCATCTCAGATCACCTGTGCTGATAGCTCCCACCACACACTCCTGGGGAGAGGCTTTATAAGGAGAGGGAGGGAAAATTGTTCCTCTTAAAAGTTCTTCCACCTTCTCCATGCAGAGAGGGAGGATATCAAGGGAGCAGAACCCTGGCTGACCCATGGAGGACCTTTGGGACAAGGAGCTGCTTGGTTTTCTGGTAATGTGGGCTGTCTTCTTATCCAACTGGGGTAAACTGGGAGGAAAAAAAAAAATCAGAAAGGGGGAGGGTGAAAAAAATCCAGAAATGGGGAATGTTTTCCTGCAGGGAAACAGCAGCAGGAGAGGTCCTGGGAGGGCTGGCAAAGGAGCCCCAGGGCTGAGCCCTTTGTGGGGCCTCTGGGCTGGGGAAACCTATGGGGACTCCAAGTCAAGCCATGGGGACCCCAGTGGACAATGAAGACTTTTGTCATTTCAGCAGAAAATCTGCTGCTCTGCCCTGCCTGGGGATGGCTGTGGATTCCCTGTGCTCGTGCTGGGATGCAGGGAACACCCTTCCTTCTGTCTGGAAGCCCTGAAAGCTCCTTTCTTGGTCAACCCTTTGTCTTGGTGCAGTCCTGGCCTTTCTGTATTAACAGAAGATGCTGTGAAGTGAGAGGTGTGGGGGGTAGGGGGGATGCTGTCTAAAACTTGTTTGGAGCCTTTGCTGGATAAATCCCCATGGAATTTAATTTAAAGGAGCTGACACCAGCATGAATCATGCCAGCACTACCAGCTCTTGAACACTTCCTACCAACCACCTGCAGGGCTCTTCCTTTCTTTAGTCAAAGCATCTAAAACTGTTTAAGAGCTTTGTCCTAAAAGAATACTTTCTGGGAGTTTGTGGGTTGTTGTTTTTGGTTTTTTTTTTTTTTCCCCCTCCTTTTCACTGTAGGAAGAAACAACATCTGCTGTAAAAATCTGCAGGGCAGTGGGAGCAGAGCCTCTCAGGGTTTGGCTGTGGGAGGCAGTGGCCTCAGCTCTGTGGTGATGGGATTTACCAGAGCTGTGTCTCATCTGGCTGCAAGATCAGATGGACACCCAGAGGGTGGGAGAGCAAGGGGGAAAAAAAGGCAGAGAGAGAATTGGATGGGAAGGAGAAAGGGAAGGAAAGACTTCAAGCAAAGACAACACTTTTCCTTCTGTGTACACAGGGCACAGCTTTACAGATATCTTTACAGATATCTTTACAGATATCTTTACAGATATCTTTACAGATATTTTTACAAATTTCTTTCTTTACAAATTTCTTTCTTTACAAAATTCTTTCTTTCCAAATAATTCCTTTCTTTCCAAATTCCCTTCTTTCCAAATTCCCTTCTTTCCAAATTCCCTTCTTTCCAAATTCCTTTCTTTCCATATTCCTTTCTTTGCAAATAATATCTTTCTTTGCAAATAATATCTTTCTTTGCAAATAATATCTTTCTTTGCAAATAATATCTTTCTTTGCAAATAATACCTTTCTTTACAGATTTCTTTCTTTACAGATTTCTTTCTTTACAGATTTCTTTCTTTACAGATTTCCTTCTTTACAGATTTCCTTCTTTACAGATTTCCTTCTTTACAGATTTCTTTCTTTACAGATTTCTTTCTTTACAGATTTCTTTCTTTACAGATTTCTTTCTTTACAGATTTCTTTCTTTACAGATTTCTTTCTTTACAGATTTCTTTCTTTACAGATTTCTTTCTTTACAGATTTCTTTCTTTACAGATTTCTTTCTTTACAGATTTCTTTCTTTACAGATTTCTTTCTTTACAGATTTCTTTCTTTACAGATTTCTTTCTTTACAGATTTCTTTCTTTACAGATTTCTTTCTTTACAGATTTCTTTCTTTACAGATTTCTTTCTTTACAGATTTCTTTCTTTACAGATTTCTTTCTTTACAGATTTCTTTCTTTACAGATTTCTTTCTTTACAGATTTCTTTCTTTACAGATTTCTTTCTTTACAGATTTCTTTCTTTACAGATTTCTTTCTTTACAAATATCTTTACAAATAGGTACCTGGGCTTAAGTGAAGTCTGCTCCATGCTGGTAGGACACAAGGTCAGGCTGCTTCAGAGCACATCTAGATATAAATATGCAAAGTCTGGGAGGTGGTGTCTGTTCCTGGGCTTTAGGTGAAGAGTGACATCTCTGAAGAGGCAGGAAAGAGGTCAGAAGTAAGCATGAAACATGTAAGATGGCAGAATTCAAAAGGATAAACACGATTTGATACCTTATTTATAGGGCACCACAGGGGAAAGGGAAAGGTTTCAGAAAAAGAAAGAAGAGCTTTTAATTTTATCTGGAGCTTTTCCAACAATAAAATCTAATCCATCATTCTCTCTGTGTGACTGCCCTTAATGAAAATTTAGAGGCTGTGACTGAAATTTAGAATTCCCAGGGGATACTATTAGGAGGATGTCTAGCAGCTATGCAAAACCTGGTGTATCACAGCCCCTGCCAAAGGCTGGGGAAGAGTGGAGTGTGAAAGGGCCACTTTTTCATTTGCCTTCCTCTCCCAGGTGGTGGAGGGGACTCCTTGGGACCTGGGGTGGTTCATCCCGTGGGTTCCCACCTGGAATCAGCTCACTGGTGGTGTTGATGTCAAAAGAAATGGGATTTGGCCCATTTGAGCTTTTTAGCCCAAGCACCTTGTTCAGCCTCCCCGGGGGGTGATGAGAACTTTGGATTCCCTCTAAGGCAGCCTCAGGTTTGTTGGTCACTGGTAAGAGCTTTCCAAATCCAAGAGAACAAAGCTATTTCCAAGCAGGATTTTCTTCCAAGGCTGAGTAGGAGACCCTGCAGTGAGGCAAAGGATTTTTGGACACCATCCTGGGCAGGATTTGATGGGCTCAAGGAATCCAGCACTCCAGCCCAGCCCAAGCATCTTGCTCCAGGACCTGCCTGCTCCAGGTGGGATGATGGATTTATTCTCCTGTTTATCCCTTGGATGGAGAGCATTCCCATCCCTGCCTCCTGGTTATGGCTGGGTAATGAACATGGGATCTGAGCAGGGGGACTGTGTAGAGCCAAGGGTGACCTGGAGAGGAAGGTTTGACCACCTCTAATCATTACCAATCCTCTGTGCTTAATTTTTAATCAAAGCAGATCACTAGGCTGGTTCCAATATTTATTTTTTTTTTTTAATGGGCTCCGATGATGATGATGACAAAAATGTTAAATTATTTAATGGACATCATGAATCAGTTTAATACCAAAGTCACTGCCAATTATTCAACTGATTCAAACTGAGGCTGCATCAGAAAATGTTAAAGCACGGGATAAATCTGTCCTAGGTCAGGGCTTTAGTAATCAAAATTCTCCCAAAGCAGGAAAAGCTTTTCTAAAAGCAGGGGGAAAGAAAGGTTACAGCTTAAGCCAGACATTATATAGTAATGCCAGATGTTAAACAGTTGACTTAAATTATTGGCAGCTCTCAAATGCAAGATGCTAATACTACTGGTTGCAGAGCTATGCCACCAAGTTTGTAATCTGTGGAATGGCCTTAAATATTCCTTTAATTTTCTGCCTATGGATACCATGCAATTTGGATTAGCTTCCACAGAATAATAACCTCCTAATTCTCAGCAGATGAGAAGGAGCCTTCTGCAACATCAAAAAACCAAGACAGTCTCAGTATGTACCCTCTGATGACAGGGGTGTTCACGTGAGCTGACTTCCCTGGGCCTGTGGAGTGAGGGACTCCTGGGGACTCAGGAGTCCCCTGCCCCAAAATGCAGCCCCAAACAACAACAAAAAAGTCTTCACAGGTTGTCAGGTCACTCTTCTCAACCCCAAAATTTGCCTTTGAAAAATGTCTCTTTTCCTTCTCTTTTCCTTCTCTTTTCCTTCTCTTTTCCTTCTCTTTTCCTTCTCTTTTCCTTCTCTTTTCCTTCTCTTTTCCTTCTCTTTTCCTTCTCTTTTCCTTCTCTTTTCCTTCTCTTTTCCTTCTCTTTTCCTTCTCTTTTCCTTCTCTTTTCCTTCTCTTTTCCTTCTCTTCCTCCTGCTCTCTTCCTCCTGCTCTCTTCCTCCTGCTCTCTTCCTCCTGCTCTCTTCCTCCTGCTCTCTTCCTCCTGCTCTCTTCCTCCTCCTCTTCCTCCTCCTCTTCCTCCTCCTCTCTTCCTCCTCCTCTCTTCCTCCTCCTCTCTTCCTCCTCCTCTCTTCCTCCTCCTCTCTTCCTCCTCCTCTCTTCCTCCTCCTCTCTTCCTCCTCTTCCCCCCCCTTTTTCCTCCCCCCCTTTTTCCTCCCCCCCTTTTTCCTCCCCCCCTTTTTCCTCCCCCCCCTTTTTCCTCCCCCCCCTTTTTCCTCCCCCCCTTTTTCCTCCCCCCCTTTTTCCTCCCCCCCCTTTTTCCTCCCCCCCCTTTTTCCTCCCCCCCCTTTTTCCTCCCCCCCCTTTTTCCTCCCCCCCCTTTCTCCTCCCCCCCCTTTCTCCTCCCCCCCCTTTTTCCTCCCCCCCCTTTTTCCACCCCCCCTTTTTCCTCCCCCCCTTTTTCCTCCACCCCTTCTTTTTCTTCCCCCCCTTCTTTTTCTTCCCCCCCTTCTTTTTTTTCCCCCCCCTTCTTTTTTTTCCCCCCCCTTCTTTTTTTCCCCCCCCTTCTTTTTTTTCCCCCCCCTTCTTTTTTTTCCCCCCCTTCTTTTTTTTCCCCCCCCTTCTTTTTTTTCCCCCCCCTTCTTTTTCCCCCCCCTTCTTTTTTTTCCCCCCCCTTCTTTTTTTTCCCCCCCCTTCTTTTTTTTCCCCCCCCTTCTTTTTTTTCCCCCCCCTTCTTTTTTTTCCCCCCCCCTTCTTTTTTTTCCCCCCCCTTCTTTTTTTTCCCCCCCCTTCTTTTTTTTCCCCCCCCTTCTTTTTTTTCCCCCCCCTTCTTTTTTTTCCCCCCCCTTCTTTTTTTTCCCCCCCTTCTTTTTTTTCCCCCCCCTTCTTTTTTTTCCCCCCCTTCTTTTTTTTCCCCCCCCTTCTTTTTTTTCCCCCCCCTTCTTTTTTTTCCCCCCCCTTCTTTTTTTTCCCCCCCCTTCTTTTTTTTCCCCCCCCTTCTTTTTTTTCCCCCCCCTTCTTTTTTTTCCCCCCCCTTCTTTTTTTTCCCCCCCCTTCTTTTTTTTCCCCCCCCTTCTTTTTTTTTCCTCCCCCTTCTTTTTTTTTCCTCCCCTTTTTTCCCCCCCTCAGTGCAGAGCTGCAAGCAGCCAACAGGGACAACAAGGCTGAGCCTGTTCCTTCCTCTGCACCCAGGGCATTTCCTTGCTCAGGGGCTGGAAGATGGGGGAAAAAAATGGTGAGGAAAGGGTCAAAACCCAACCCAACCCCCCAGCTGTGAGCAAAAAGCAGAATGTTGGCAGAGCAAAGCTTGCCAGAGGGATAAAAGGTTCTCCTGACTCTTCATATTACTCCACATGGGGTGAGTAAAACTGTCGGTCAGGCTGAAGCCTCTGATATACAAAGGGGAATAAAAACTCATTAAAAGCCTAAAAGGAAACCCTATTAAAATACCAGATATAAAATGGAGGAGCCTTGATCACCCCTAGTGCTGGGGAAGTGTCAGGGTTTGAATGAACCTGATTTGGTTTGGGTTTTGGGGTTTTTTTTTTCATGCCTGCCAGCAGAGGAAATGTGTTTTGTGGGATGAGGGGCAGGCAGAGTGTCAAAGAGCACTGATAATATTCCAGGGTCTCACTGGGAGCCTGAAATACAAAGGGGATTTATTCAGTTTTCAGCAGGGAGGAGAGTGCTAGCAGATTTTTGAAGACATTCCAATGGGCTTCATCCTTATCTGTTCCTTAAATCCAGGTGCCCAGGTTGGGAGCATCCCCACTTCTCTCCTGGCTCAAAACCAGAGTGAATTTGTGTCCCCCTAAAAACCCAAATCCCCTGGGAATGGAGCTTCTCCCATCTCATTTCTCCTTTCTTTGGTCTTGGAGAAGGAAAGAAATGACAAGGGGAAGGAGCTAAATGTTTTCTTTCAAGCATTAAGAAAACCCCAGGTTGTCCTGGGGGTGCTGGAAAGAGCAAAGGACTCAAGCCTTAAAACCCAATTTATTCTGGGGCTGCAGCAGATTTTCACCCTTTCTACCTATATAGGAAAAAAAATAATCATAAATACCTCACCTAGAGCAATTCCTGCCTGATCAGAATCCCCTCCTGAGGCATTTTCTCCTCTGTGGACTCTTTGGTGTCTCATGAGGCATGAATGCTGCCCAGGCCTTTTCATGACTGTTGAGTTTTTGTTGTGTCCATGCTGGTTCTGGAGCTCTCTGATGGTTTCTCTCTCATCCATGCACACATCTCACCACAACACTTCTAGGAACTTAATTTGGGATTTCTGTGCACTGGCCAGTTGGTTAAAATGGGCACCAAGGGGCTGGGGCTGTGGGGGAAACATGCCCTCATACATGGCTATCACCACATCCATCTTGTTTCCTAAAAAAAAAAAAACACATTCAAGTAAAAGCTGATTTCTTTTTTAGGTAGAGGTAAAAAGTTTCTCTCAGACCCCAAACTACCCAATTTTCCTTGCTCTGCTACCCTTTTTTTCCTCTTGCAGAGTGAGGTGTATTTTGGATGTTTTGGGTTTTTTTTTCTGTCCTTTTGGCTCGTGTTGTTTTGAGGCACAGGGATGCAAACAGGAGCTGTCATGCCCTCATACACACATCATAATCACATAAGCCTGGTTTCCTCCTGAAACCTGAGCAGAGCTGGTTCCACACAGCAGATGAGGCTTTGTCAGCCCATTGCAACCTGCCAGGAGGCAAAGATTAAAAGGGAGGGAGAGGAGGAAACCCCTGGAAGTCACCATGGGAAGTTCACCTGGTAGCAGAGGCAATGAATCTGTGGAGAGAGGGAGCTGGGAAAGACCACAACTCTTTTCCCAGCAGCTCAGTTAGAAGAATTTTTTTACACTTCTACCACTGAACATCCTTTTTCTGGGCCAAACAAGCAACAAGAGCCATGCCATGAGTCAACTCAAGACCTGCAGCACCTTGGTTGGGCTCAGCAAGGCTGCTGGATTAGCACTTGCCCACGTGGAATTGTAGGATTTCAACCCTCAGAGCCTTTTTCCCAGCCAATTGATCCATCCCAAGCCTTTCAGCAGGTACAAATGGGCCTTTGGACTTGCAGCAGGATGAAGCAGCAGTAAATATCAATGGGATGTGAAAACTTTTCTTTTTTTTGAGCAGACATTTTAATGGTGTGTTTGCTCCCCAGCTCTGCCATTGTGGTCAGAGGGAAATTCCCCTTCCTACTTCAGGAGCTGGTGGAGAGAAACCCATCCCTCCAGCCCTGGGCTGCTCCTTCCCAAAAAAAACCTCAGTTCTGCAGCACCACTGCTCCTTCTCAGCCTTCCTGGAAACACTGAAATGGGTCAAATCTGGGACATTTCTGCTCCTCTCCCCTGGAAAATCAGCCCAGAATATCCAGGGTTCTGTGGGGATGCAGCTTTCCTGCTGCATGGTGTGTTCCTTCCTCAACATTCCACCTTCCAGCCTGCAGGTAATTCCTTGTCTGCATTCCACTCCTTTTTTTTTTGATCTCCTCAAATGTACCCTCCTCTTTTTTTACCCCCAGATCCCTCTTCCAGGACAAACCTCCTGCCTCCTTTGCACGGAGAGGGCAGAGGGGAGCACCTGGCAAAGTGGGAAAGCTGTTACCCTCCTGCTGAAACAGGAGCAGAAGTTGTTTGCAGTTTCTTAGGGGTGTTTTGAGACATTTGGAGCAGTTTCTGGCCCAGCTCTTGGCTGGCAGTTGAGATGAACACCTGCCTGGTGGCTGATCCTCTCACTGGAAGCTCCTTCTCTTTTTTTTTTGTTTCATGCAGCTTGTGATTCCAAATCCCAGGATTTCAGGGGCTGAAAGGCACCTCTGGAGATCCCTCTGGAGATCTGGACTTCTGGAGATCCAGAGCAGGTGGGTTTGGAATGTCCCCATAAGCAGGGAATCCACCACCTCTCTGGGAAGCCTGTGCTCTGCTGCTCTGCAACTGGAGAAATTCCTTTTTTTTTTTTTCTTCATGCAGCTTCTGACTCCAAATCCCAGAATCTCAGGGACCTCTGGAGATCTGGACCTCTGGAGATCCAGAGCAGGTGGGTTTGGAATGTCCCCAGAAGCAGGGACTCCACCACCTCTTTGGGCAGCCTGTGCTCTGCTGCTCTGCAACTGGAGAAATTCCTTTTTTTTTTTTTTTTTTGCTTCATGCAGCTTCTGACTCCAAATCCCAGAATCTCAGGGGCTGAAAGGCACCTCTAGAGATCCCTCTGGAGATCTGGACCTCTAGAGATCCAGAGAAACTGGGTTTGGAATGTCCCCAGAAACAGGGAATCCACCACCTCTTTGGGAAGCCTGTGCTCTGCTGCTCTCCAAGTGGAGAAATTCCTTTTTTTTTTTGCTTCATTCAGCTTGTGATTCCAAATCCCAGAATTTCAGGGGCTGAAAGGCACCTCTGGAGATCCCTCTGGAGATCTGGACCTCTGGAGATCCAGAGCAGGTGGTTTGGAATGTCCCCAGAAGCAGGGAATCCACCACCTCTTTGGGCACCCTGTGCTCTGCTGCTCTCCAAGTAGAGAAATTCCTTTTTTTTTTTGCTTCATGCAGCTTCTGACTCCAAATCCCAGAATCTCAGGGGCTGAAAGGGACCTCTGGAGATCCCTCTGGAGATCTGGACCTCTGGAGATCCAGAGCAGGTGGGTTTGGAATGTCCCCAGAAACAGGGAATCCACCACCTCTCTGGGCAGCCTGTGCTCTGCCGCTCTGCAAATGGAGAAATTCCTTTTTTTTTTTTTTTTTGCTTCATGCAGCTTCTGACTCCAAATCCCAGAATTTCAGGGGTTGAAAGGCACCTCTGGAGATCCCTCTGGAGATCTGGACCTCTGGAGATCTCCAGAGAAATTGGGTTTGTAATGTCCCCAGAAACAGGGAATCTACCACCTCTCTGAGCACCCTGTGCTCTGCTGCTCTCCAAGTGGAGAAATTCCTTTTTTTTTGCTTCATGCAGCTTCTGACTCCAAATCCCAGAATCTCAGGGGCTGAAAGGCACCTCTGGAGATCCAGAGCAGGTGGGTTTGGAATGTCCCCAGAAACAGGGACTCCACCACCTCTCTGGGCAGCCTGTGCTCTGCCAGTGGAGAAATTCCTCCTCATGAAACTTCCAGTTTGTGCCTGTTACCTCCTGTCCTGTGGAAAAAAAAAAAAAATAAATAAATAGGGAATTGCATCCTCCCAGGCTGGAGGAGCAGAAGGAGCTCACTTTTCACCCCAAATCCCTGCCCTAAAAGATGAGGAACATGAGGGCTGTGATGTCAACCCCAGACTTCCAGGTCTGAGCACAAGAGCCATGGCAGAGCAGGCTGAGCCATGTGAAATCCAAACTACAGATTTTACACCCACACCACTAAAAAAAAAAAAAAAAAAAAAAAAAAAAAGAATAAGACAGCCAACGCCAACTCTTCATCTGGAAGGAGAGGAAACACCAGAGTGGTTGTTTGGGATGAGGCACAGCACTCAAGTCCTGACCATATTTAGCCATAAGATCATCTCCTAAGATTTTTCTGCCTGGGAGCAGAGTTTTAAGGAAAAAAAAAAAAAATAAAAATCATTCTGGCCAAGTGCCAGACCTGCTTTTATTATTTCTCCCTGCTCAGTGCTGCTGTTTCATCACCTGAACTGCTTTGTTGAGTTTACCTGGGGCTGCTAAAATGCAGTGTGAAGGAAAGGTCTCTGCTGGAAGCCCTCCCTGCAGCTGAAACCAGGCCACAAATTGAGGTGTAGGTTCAGATTTTTTTTCAATTTAAGAGCAGAGACTTGAAACATTTTGCCCAAATGTGTTGAAAGCTATGAAGACATTATGGATTGTTCATGGAATAAACACTCATTTGCAGGGTTTTGGTGGTTTTTTTTTTTAGCACAGGAATGTTTCAGGCAGTGTGATGTGTCCACAGAAAAATGGGGATTTTATCCTGAGTTCCTGATATTAATGATAGCAGAAATGTTCCTTATTTTTATGACTGGTAGTGTCTGCTGGAAATACTAACCCGATCTTAACTAATGGGTAATAATGAACATTTCCCTGGGAATCAGCCTTCAGTCATTCCCATGTCAAGCACTGCACTTGGCTGATGATTTTTTCCCCAGAAATGCTGCTACACTTGTTGCCCTGAACACCAGAAAAATCATTTTATTTTATCCTTTATTTACCATTTTGACTTCCCTGATCCCTTTTTCCCCCCGGGAGACGATTACTTCACCAAGAGCCTATTAAACCATCGCAGCTTTACATCTCCACTTTCCCATGTTGCAGAATTTCCTTTTTTTTTTTTTTTTGAGGTATTTTCCCGAGCCTGTGTGGAGCTCTGGTACCATCTAGTGTTCCTGGGGAAGTCCTCAGTCCTTTTCCTTCTGCCGACGAGCCTGTCGCGACAGAACACGGCGATAAGAGGCAGTCACAACATTTCCTGGGCCGTCCTGGAAGGGAAGGAACATTCCTGGCTGTGGGAAAGGCCCCGCAGCACCGCGCTGCCCGCCAAAAAAAAAAAAAAAAAAAAGTCGCCTTAGGCCTTCACCGCCTTTCCCTTCCCCTGCGGGGCTTCAGGAGGCCCCCGCGGTGCTGGCGATTCCTCCCTCATCCCACAGCCCGCGGAGGAGGAGGAGGAAGGGTGGAAAATTTGTATTTTAAATACAAATTATTGTATTTAAAACAGGGCCGCTCCGAGGCCCTGCAGGGGTCCGCAGCCCTCAGGTCCCCTCAGTGCCCTCATCAAAGATGGCGGCAGCAGCGCTGCACCCCTCACGTCCCCTCAGCGCCCTCACTGGAAATGGGGGCCCCTGCACTGCACCCTTCAGGTCCCCCCAGTGCCCTCACTAAAGACAGGGACCCTGCACTGCACCCCGCAGCCCTCAGGTCCCCTCAGTGCCCTCATCAAGGATGGCGGACACTGCACTGCACCCCGCAGCCCTCAGGTCCCCTCAGTGCCCTCATCAAGGATGGCGGACACTGCACTGCACCCCGCAGCCCTCAGGTCCCCTCAGTGCCCTCATCAAGGATGGCGGACACTGCACTGCACCCCGCAGCCCTCAGGTCCCCCCGGTGCCCTCACTAAACATGGCGGACCCCGCACTGCACCCCTCAGGTCTCCCCCATGCCCTCACTAAACATGGCGGACCCCGCACTGCACCCCTCAGGTCTCCACCAGTGCCCTCACTAAACATGGCGGCCACCGCACTGCACTCCTCAGGTCCCCCCAATGCCCTCACGAGAGATGGCGGCTCCTGCGCTGCACCCCTCAGGTCCCCTCAATGCCCTCACTAAAGATGGTGGCTCCTGCATTGCACCCCTCAGGTCCCCCCCATGCCCTCACTAAACATGGCGGCCACCGCGCTGTACTCCGCAGCCCTCAGGTCCCCCCCAAGGTCCCCTCAGTGCCCATATCAAAGATGGCGGCCCCTGCACTGCAATCCTCGGGTCTCCCGCCCTTTGCCCTCACTAAAGATGGCGGCCGCAGCGCTGCGGTACCAAGGGGCGGTGAGGGCGGAAGTTGCGCGGGTGGCGTCACCGCCCTGGCCGCCGTTTCCGGGGTCGCCGCCTCGGAAGCTCTCGGTGCGTTCAAAGAGTGGCGGGGAGGAGAGGCCCGGAGGGAGCGGCCCCGGGGCCCGGCGGGGGTTGGGAAGGGGGCAAATGGGGAACCGAGGGTGAGTTCTGGGCAGGAGGTGGGTGGGGGGGGCGGAGGGGGAAACCGTGCGTGAGTTTTGGGCGGGTTTTGGGCAGGAGGTGGGGGGCGGATCGTGAGAAGAGGCTTGAGGGGGGGGGAGAGGGGGGGAGGAGTAAGGCCTGGGGGGCTGAGGGGGGAAATGTGGGGGGGGAGTGAGGGGATTGGGGGGGTTTGGAGGGGGTTGGGGGGGGTTGGAGGGGTCCAAGTGGTGGTGGGAAATTTGGGGAGGGAAAGGGGGGGGGGAGGTGGCTGAGGATGGGGAGGGAAGGTTGTGGGGGGGGGTTGTGGGGAGGGGAAGGGGGGCTGGAGGTGTTTTTTTGGGGCTGGGGGGGGTCTGTGCTGGGTGTTCCTGGAGCCTCGGGCACCCAGGAGGCAGTTGAAGGTCGTTGGAGCTGCTGGTAGCAGGATTCTGGTTAGGGGCTGGGCCCACCAAAGGGATGGCTGCTCTCGTCCTTTTTTCCTTTTTTTGTTTGTTTGTTTTCTTCTCCCTACTCCCACCTACTTTTTCTTTAGGATTCTCTCAGTCGTGGATGGAAACTGCTGTGGTTTTTGAGCTGCTGACTGCCCCTAGCAGAACTTCCTCACTCTAAATGAAGAGATCAGGCCTTGGGGAAGTCATTTCCTTCCCTTCTTGAGGAAAGGAACTGCCTTTGTGTCCTGTTGGCTGACAGAGAGCTCCCTTCCTTTGGAATTCAGTAACCATGGGGCCACCAGAAAGAGAAGAGAAAGAGCAGAGCATAATCCTGATCAGTGATGATGAATCTGAGAGCACTCTGGGGAATTCAGTTTTGGTGGTGGACCCACTGGGTAAGGACTCTGCTCCTGCTGCCAAGGGGAGCTCTTTACAGAAACTTTTGAGGTGAAATGTGCAGCTGAAGTGCTTGAAGGGTTTGTTTCTGCTGCCAGGAAAAAAAAAAAAAAGTGCTTCAAAAAATAAATAAGACCAGGAGGAGCTGCCATTAATTCCTAACTTTGGGGATTTCTTTGATGGTGCTAAATACCCTAAGGAATACTCCTATTAGCTTGAAAATATTACAAACTTAGCTAAGACTGGGCCTTCCCTGTGTTGTTTGGACCCTTCTTTGCTTGCATTACCTCTGTTTTGATAACAATATTTGGAAGTTTTTATCTCCTGGGTGACTGCACCATTCTTACTGACACCAAACGAGAGGAAATCTGTGTCTGTTTAAAAAAAAAAAATGTCAACAGCTGGTGGAATGCTGAGGAAGTTGCCTTTATTTGTGATTTAGACCCCATTCTCCCTTTTCTGCAGACAAAACAACCCTGGAAGAGGAGAAAGCTGAAGAAGTTGTGGATGAGGAATGCGAGCTGGTGGTTACTTTCTGTAAACAAGCAAAAGTGATGCCTCATGCCAGATACGACTGCACCACCCACCCCTTTGAGTAGGTCTGGGGGGTGGGGAGGTTTCATTTTTGCACGTTTAGCCCTTTTTTTCAAGCCCCCTTTTCCCCAGCTGAAGGGAGGAGCACCCAGCACCGTGCAGAAATAAACATCCTTCTGTTTTCCCACTCCCCAGGAGAAGGGAATGTGACACATGCTCCCCCCTGGGGACAAACGCGGATATTTGTAACCAGTGCTACTGCTACATCTGTGACAAACTGGCCTCTGAGGTAAGCACAGCTCCAGAGCTGCACAGCTTGGATTAAAACTCAAGTAATTTTAAAAAAAAACTCTGCTCTTCATGAAAAAAAAAAAATGAGACACGCAGCTCGATCACACCCTGGTGCTTCATTTTTTTTCTGTCTGCCTGCTCCCCAATCCTAAAATGCAATCCCTGTCCTATTCCTAGTAGTCCCACCACTTGTTGGAGCAGACACTCCCTGGGTTTAAGGATCCACACCTGGATCCACACCTGGATCCACACCTGGATCCACACCTGGATCCACACCTGGATCTCCTCTTGGCTTTCAGCTCCCAGAGTGTTTCAGGGATTCAGGTGACTCAGACAAAAGTCAAACTTTTAGACTCTCCTGACCCAAAAGTGAGGGAGTTGGGGGGAATTGGGTGCATGGGGCTGGTTTTTTTGGGGGGTTTTATTAACATTCAGTCACTTCTGAGCTGTGAGCAAAGTTGGGGTGGAGGTGCCAAGGGTCTAGTTTTGTTTGAGAGTGAGGAGGGGGCCAGCCCGGGTGCCTCTGTGAGGTGTTCAGCAAGGATGGTGAATTATTATCACCTTTTTTTTAATTTTTTTTGTTTAATTTACTGAGCTCCTGCCATCTTGGCCTCTTGCCCTGTCTGTCAAAAAACTTCCCTGTAGCTTTGCAAAGGTGTTTAAAGGATGAGAGGAGTTTTAGCCCTTCCCTCACAGGCCAGGAATTAACTTTTCAGTCACTCAACCGGACTAAAAAATTTTTAAAAATTAAAAAAAAAATAAATCAAAAGCTTTCCCCTGTTTTCTACATTTTCTGAAATAGTGCCAGAACTGGACAACCCCATCCCTCTGCCACTGCAATGCACACAATAAAAGCAAATTCTGGAAGGACCAGAGGGACTTTGCCTTGGCTGGGGTCCTTGTCATCTTCAATTTTGAGCTCACAGACATCGACTCAGAGCTTCGGCGTGGGGGTGAGTGGGCTCCTGGGACCCCCCTGGCTTGGTGGGTGGTTGCTCTGCTCCACAGCTCCTTGCAAAAAAGTCCTGGTTTGGGCCAGGATAAAGGTAATTTTCTGCCTTGGATTTTTGGAGGCTTTTTAAGTCTCTCTTTTTTTGGGCCATATGTAGACCAGACAGAGGTCTGCGGGTCCAGTTTGTGCTTTCCTGCTCTCCTCCCTCTGAAGGAAGCAACAAAATTGGTGAGAAGATGAGGTGTGAGTAACTTGCTAAACATTTTACATTTACACCTGTGATTTGTCTTCCTGTTTCTTGTTGTTTGGAAACATTTTTGCACTATTTTTGCCAAAGAGTGCAAAAAACCCGACATTTTTGTTTCACCTCTGTCTGCTTTTTTTAGGAAGCCTCCTAATAGAATTTATCCAGGAGCTCTCTGTGGAATATAATAAATATCTGCTTGGAGAAAGGGTTCCTCCCACACTGCACCAATGCTTTTGCCTCCCCAAGTTGCCTCCTGGGCAATGCAATATCTGCAGGTCACGGAACGTGGAGGTGGTTTACAAGTAAGTGACAGCAGCTGCTGGGAGAACCCCCTCTCAGTGGAGGTTTCCTTTCCCTTTGGGCACTGAGAGGCACAACTCTGGCCCCTGATGCAGCAGAAACAGAGCTGAGAGAACCAGCTTGGCCAGTGAGCAATCCAGTGGCACTTGGTTGGGGTTTAAACACCCCCTTGCAAACATCTTTATTTAAATAATCTTAAATACAGTATTAAATCTCTCGTGCTGTGCTAAGAAAGGTGATAAGAGCCCTCATTATAACTTGGGAAGGCACGAAAGGAAAGGCTGTGCTTTTACTAATTTGTGTTTTTAGGATGCTGTGTGCCTTGAGATTTGGGTTTTTTCACTTGATATGTGCCTATAAAATATTTTAAGTAACAGTTGTGCAAATATCCTTGTGGCTACCTCATGCTTTTCAAGGCTCTCAATTTGCTCTCAAACTGCAGAATGGTCACATTTGCCATTTGTTTCCAAGTCATTGCAGACATTTTCTCTTAACAGACTGCTTGACTTTCTCAGGTACTCTGGAGTTTTTGCTCTGGTATCAAGATTTTTAAATCAAGCAGAAACAGAGAGACCTAAAGCTGCTGCTGTCATGTTTCTGGGAGCAGCTAAGGAGATAGCTCTTCACAAAGACCCTGCTCTGTGAGTACCCTGTTCCATACCTCTTGTTTCCTTGGTTTGCTCCTCAAAGGGAGGAGGCTAAATGGGAAAATGATTGAGGGTAGGGACAGCACAAAAATCACAGCCCTGGCTGCAGCACAGCAGGAAGAAAATAAATGAACCAGAGGGAGAAATGAGATGGGTTATGGGGGTGGATCTGAGGGAGAAGAGAAGGTTAAAGGTTGGATGTGAGGGGAAGAAGTGAAGTGGGATTGAGTGATGAGGAGGGGAGGTCCCCAGCAAGAGGAAGGAATTTGAGATGGAAACTGAGAGGAGGGAGAGTGAAAGGACTTCACCAAGGACTTCAGCAAGGCCTTTGGCACCGTCTCCCAAAGGATTCTCCTGAAAAAGCTGTCAGGCCACAGCTTGGACAGGGGCATCTGTGCTGGGTTAGGAACTGGCTGGAGGGCCGGGCCCAGAGAGTGGTGCTGAACGGGGCTGCATCAAAATGGCGGCCGTGGTGTCCCCCAGGGATCAGTGTTGGGCCCAGTGCTGTTTAATATCTTTAGTGAGGATTTAGATGAGGGGATTGAGTCCATCATCAGCAAATCTGCAGATGACACTAAGCTGGGGGCAGTGTGGATCAGCTGGAAGTCAGGAGGGCTCTGCAGAGGGACCTGGACAGACTGGAGAGTTGGGCTGATCCCAAGGGGATGAGGTTCAACATTCCAAGTGCCGGGTCCTGCACTTTGGCCACAACAACCCCATGGGGAGCTCCAGGCTGGGCACAGAGTGGCTGAGAGCAGCCAGACAGAGAGGGAGCTGGGAGTCTGGATTGCCAGGAAGCTGAAGAGGAGGCAGCAGTGTGCCCAGGTGGCCAAGAAGGCCAATGGCATCCTGGGCTGGCTCAGGAACAGCGTGGCCAGCAGGTCCAGGGAAGGGATTCTGCCCCTGTGCTCAGCCCTGGGGAGGCCACAGCTTGAGTCCTGTGTCCAGTTCTGGGCCCCTCAGCTCAGGAAGGAGATTGAGGTGCTGGAGCAGGTCCAGAGAAGAGCAAGGAGGCTGGGAAGGGATCCAGCACAAGTCCTGTGAGGAAGGGCTGAGGGAGCTGGGGGTGTTGAGGCTGGAAAAGAGGAGGCTCAGGGGAGACCTCATCACTCTCTCCAACTCCCTGAAAGGAGGTTGGAGCCAGGGGGGGGTTGGGCTCTTTTCCCAGGCAACTCTCAGCAAGACAAGAGGGCACAAGAGGTCTCAAGTTGTGCCAGGGGAGGTTTAGGTTGGACATGAGAAAGAATTTCTTTCTGGAGAGGGTGCTCAGGCATTGGAATGGGCTGCCCAGGGAAGGGGTGGATTCTCCATCCCTGGAGATATTTCCAAAGAGCCTGGATGTGGCACTCAGTGCCATGGGCTGGGAACCACGGGGGGAGTGGAGCAAGGGTTGGACTTGATGAGCTCTGAGGTCCCTTCCAACCCAGCCCATTCTAGGATTCTATGAAAGGCATAAGATGATGGCAGGGGGGGTTAATTCCCCAGGAGAAAGGAGGGAGGGAGGAAGGGAACTTTTCTGGGAGGATTGTTTGAAGAAATCTCTGCCTCAGAACTGGCAAGAAGGGAGGGTGTGATGTTCCTTGGGTTGTAGATGGAACTACAGCCTGGGAGCTGCTCTCTCAGGTGGGAGAACTGCATGATAAATAAATAAAAACTGAAATACTTCAGTCTCTGCTACTTGTGCTGTTTATTTCCTTGTTTATATCCTGCCTGTTCCATGCTTGATGACTCTCTAGTTGGAGCAAGGACCCAAGATGTGCTTTGGAAAACCTCAATATTTTGGGGCTGAAATTCAGGGTGTTTTATAAAGGAGAGGTACAGGTGGTCTGGCTTGGCTTGACAGCCAGAGTCAGAAGCTCCTCTGCAGTTCTTTCAGGGGAACTCTCAAGGCTTGCAAGGAATGGGCTGGACACATTCTTGGGGCAGATCTCTCTTTATTCCCTTTATTGGGTCCCCCAGCATTCCCTGAAGTTTAATGGGATGTGGTTTGGGCACAGGGAAAAGGCAGGAAAACCAACCAAACACTAACTAGGGTGGTTTTTTGGGTTTTTTTCTCCTCTCTTAGAAGCTGGCAGAACCTTGGTCATACTGATTCCTTAAAGATTGCTGTCCCCTGCCTGCTGCAGAGGTAAGATCTGGCTTTTTCCAGGATGTGGGATGGGTGCTGGCTGCAAAACTTTCTGCTGGCATTTAAAATGCATTTCAAATGACATCAGCTCCAAGGTGTAAAATAACAATAAAAAAGAAAAAAGTGAACGTTTTAAGCTCTTCAAATCCCAAAATAAAGTTGACCCAGTTGTTAATCTGATGTTTCTGTAGCATCAGGAACTCCTCATCCGGGAGGACAATCCCAGAGTCCTGGCTCAGGCATTGTTTGAGCAGAGCAGGAACAACCAGTGTAGGCTGGAGGTGAAGAGGGACAGGCAGGAGAACACCCAAACACCACCACCCAGAGCTCAGCTCTGCACTTGCACCCTACAAATCAAGATGCCCATGAGCCAGCAATGTGCCCTTGTGGCCAAGAAGGCCAATGGCATCCTGGGGTGCATTAGAAAGGGGGTGGTTAGTAGGTCAAGAGAGGTTCTCCTCCCCCTCTATTCTGCATTGGTGAGGCCACACCTGGAGTATTGTGTCCAGTTCTGGGCCCCTCAGTTCAAGAAGGACAGGGAAGTGCTTGAAAGAGTCCAGTGCAGAGCTACTGAGATGATTAAGGGAGTGGAACATCTCCCTTATGAGGAAAGGCTGAGGGAGCTGGGTCTCTTTAGTTTGGAGAAAAGGAGACTGAGGGGTGACCTCATCAATGTTTTCAAACATGTAAGGGGTGAGTGTCAGGGAGATGGAGTTAGGCTTTTCTCAGTGGTGACCAGTGATAGGACAAGGGGTAATGGGTGTAAATTGGAGCATAGGAGGTTCAAGTTGAATATCAGAAAAAATTTTTTTACTGTAAGGGTGACAGAGCCCTGGAACAGGCTGCCCAGGGGGGTTGTGGAGTCTCCTTCACTGGAGACATTCAAAACCCACCTGGACACGTTCCTAGGGGATGTACTCTAGGGGGCCCTGCTCTGGCAGGGGGGGTTGGACTAGATGATCTTTCCAGGTCCCTTCCAACCCCTAAGATTCTATGATTCTATGATTTTCAGGAGCTGTGCTGAATGTTTGTCCCTTTCTGTGAAGGACAAAGGGGACACCTGCCACAAAAATGCTCAGACCTTTTTTTTTTTTTTTTTTTTTTTTATTGCCTGCAAGGAGAAGAACTCAAAGCCAGGAAGATGGATTGGGTTTGGACTGGGCTAGGGGTGTTCTGAAGCAGACCAGAAGGTGGTGTCAGGCAGCTGCTTGTGGTTGTTGAGGTCAAAAATGCCTGAAGATGAGAACAGCAGCCTGGGGGTGCTCTGCAGGGATGGGGTGGCCAGGGCTGTAACAGAGAAAATTCCCCCAGAGGCTGCTGAATGAGGACATGGAGCTCACTTGGCTTAATTCAGTTCTCATTTTAGCTTTGCATTTCACCTTTAACCTGACCTTCACTTGCCACAGAAGGTTAATGAATTAAGAATTAACTTTTTTCCTTCAGGAGCACTTCAAAACAATTATATATTCTCACCTCTCATTTGGAACTCCTGACAGGTATAACCTAAATCCTTTACCAGTTTTCATTTTAAATTAATATTCTGGAATTTTTAAAATTCCTTTCTTTAAAAGAACAGGAAAAAGATGATTTTTTTTTTTTTCCACCTCCTTCCCCCTCTTTTCAAAGAGTAAATTCCTCACTTGTGTCAGATGTTATCTCCAGTTTTCTGTTAAAAAACCAATTTTTTCCTTAGCTTTGCCAGGAGCTCAGGTTGATCACATCCCTTATCAGGCTCATTGTAAGTTTCTGCAGCATTTTTCCCATCTGCTCACTGGGGGTCTTTGTTTTAAGACTTAAAACCACAGAACCTTGGTGTCACTGATATTTAAAAAGAATAACAAAAGGGCAATGCTGTTATTCTCTACAAATACTGAAGCACAAACTTAAATAGAGATTATAACTGCCTATCTCATAGTTAACAAAAAAAAAAAACCCAAACAACTCCAAGCTTCTGTAGAATATTTTCCCATAGGATTAAAAAAAAACCTTCAACAACTTAATATTGATTCATCTAATTTGAAAATATTTTGGGTTTTCTTTTCTTTTTTTAAAATGTAGGAATAATTTCCCATAGGAATAAAAAAAACCTGCAACAACTTAATATTGATTCATCTGATTTGAAAATATTTTGGGTTTTCTTTTCTTTTTTTAAAATGTAGGAATATTTTCCTATAGTATTAAAAAAAACCTTCAACAACTTAACATTGATTCATCTAATTTGAAAATATTTTGATTTTTCTTTTCTTTTCTTAAAATGTAGAAATATTTTCCTATAGGAATAAAAAAAAACCTGCAACAACTTAATATTGATTCATCTGATTTGAAAATATTTTGGGTTTTCTTTCCTTTTTTTAAAATGTAGGAATATTTTCCCATAGGATTAAAAAAAACCTGCAACAACTTAATACTGATTTATCTGATTTGAAAATTTTTTGGGTTTTCTTTTCTTTTTTTTAAAATGTAGGATTTTTTAAAATATAGGAATATTTTCCCATAGGAATAAAAAAAACCTGCAACAACTTAATATTGATTCATCTGATTTGAAAATATTTTGGTTTTTCTTTCCTTTTTTTAAAATGTAGTAATATTTTCCTATAGGATTAAAGAAAACCTGCAACAACTTAATATTGAGTCATCTAATTTGAAAATATTTTGTTTTTTCTTTTTTTAAAATGTAGGAATATTTTCCCATAGGAATAAAGAAAACCTTAAACAACTTAATATTGATTCATCTAATTTGAAAATATTTTGGTTTTTCTTTCCTTTTTTTAAAATGTAGAAATATTTTCCTATAGGATTAAAAAAAAACCTGCAGCAACTTAATATTGATTCAACTGATTTGAAAATATTTTGAGTTTTCTTTTTTTAAAATGTAGGAATATTTTCCCATAGGAATAAAAAAAAACTTCAAGAACTTAATATTGATTCATCTGATTTGAAAATTTTTGGGGTTTTCTTTTCTTTTTTTAAAATGTAGGATTTTTTAAAATGTAGGAATATTTTCCTATAGGATTAAAAAAAAACCTGCAACAACTTAATATTGATTCAACTGATTTGGAAATATTTTGGTTTTTCTTTTCTTTTTTTAAAATGTAGGAATATTTTCCTATAGGATTAAAGAAAACCTTCAAGAGCTTAATATTGATTCATCTAATTTGAAAATATTTTGATTTTTCTTTTCTTTTTTTAAAATGTAGAAATATTTTCCCATAGGAATAAAAAAAAACCTTCAACAACATTGATTCATCTAATTTGAAAATATTTTGTTTTTTCTTTCCTTTTTTTTTTAAAATGTAGGATTACAACACATCTTCAGAGGATGCTGGTGTTGTGTGACTTCCCAAAAAGTCTCTATGACAAGTTTGTGAGTTTTTTTCAGTCCATCTCCCTTCCATGTCACTGTTTTGGCTTCTCAAATAGGTATGTTCTGTGGGTTTTATTTACAGAAATTTACATTTTTTTTTTTTTTTATAGAGTTGCCTGGTTTGAAAACAGATACATAGGTTGGTTCTTTCACTGCTAATGAGCATTTCTGAGGAAAATTTCAGTGTTTGTCCTGTTCCTTACAGGAAAAGTTGCTGCTTGATTATGGCTAAATTGTCCACATAGCTTTTTTCTTTTTTTCCCTACCCCAGAAACGAGCTGCAAATCTTAATATTTTATTGGTAAATCTTAAGGGTGTCATAAATATGTGGTGTGCAAACAAGATGTGGTTAAAAATGACTTTATTATTGTGCTTCCAGCTTGAATGTTGTGCCCTGGGACCATGGATTGCTGACCACAGTTTTAAAAGGTCAGAACATCACTGGTCAAAGAACACAGAAAGGAAGAAAAATATTTCTGTGGGAAACACTCCCTGTTATAGAGGCTCGAGTGGAGAAGTTGGAAGACAACCTGAAGTGAGATGGGTTTGGGTTTCATTTGGGTTTTTCCTTTGCTGAACTCAAGCTTTACATTTCCTGTGGTGCCAGTTGCCATGCAGGGAATTCCTGCCCTCTGCAGGAGTTTTGTCCTATGGGGAAATGGACAAAACAAAGGCAGAGTTTGAACCTGGTTTGAACCTCCCATTATTTATCAACAAGGCCAGCAGCTTTTTGAAGTTTTTTTCAAAAGAGAAGCAAGCACTCTGAGCACTTCAGGAGCAGAAAAGAATGTGGCAGAGGATCATTTCTTTGTTTCCATGAACCCAGTGGGTTTTAGATGTTGATGTTAAAAATAAATTCTGTTCACCAAGGGCTGACTTGCTGGAAGAGAGAGGAAAAAAAGTGCATTCTGGTCTCAGGGTCTTCAGAAGTCTTTATTCAGAAGAATATAGACCATGTAAAGAGTTAAATAAATCCTGTTTTATATTTCCAGAGTGCAGGAAACTTATTTCCAGCTGTCTCTTTCTGCCAGTTAGTTGTATTTCTATCCTATTGTGCAATGTGTGGAAAGATCTCTTGTTTTACTTCATTCATTACAGTAAATATTTGATCACCCTTTATGTATTGTTGCATTTCCTTCCTACTCACTCTATTTTTTTTTTTTGTTTTCCTCTCCTCAGCTATAAAGAAGTTGTTCGTTACCTGAGAGCTGTCAAGTGCAATGATACCAAAGGGTAAATATTTTGGGGGTTTTTTGTTGTTTTTTTTTTTAGTTCAGATTGTTTCTTTGCCTTAAGATTGTGTCCCAGGCTGTTTCTTCAAACAATAAAGTGACAGAAGAAGAAGCAGGAGGGTTTTGGCAGCTGTTTGCCAAACATTCTTCCTCACTGCATGGAACTTCTTACCTGTCAAGCATAATCAGCTCTAGCCATCCCTCTTTGAAAACAGTTATGGTTATATACAAATATTCCTATTTTTTTCCTCCTTCCAGGCTGAGAAACCTTCGAGATAAAATCCCTTTCTACTTGTGTAAAACTGGAGACTTCATGGATGCAACACACTCACTGCTGTTTCCCATCAGCAGCCTGGCCTGCTGCACAGCCTGCAGGATCACACCCCTCCAGTTTGAGATCTACCTGAAGATGTTCAGAACAGGCAGTGTCCCCTCTGGAAAGAATATGCTGGATCCTGGACCTTGGGTCACAGTTGGCAAGTGTCACTTCTTGTTTATGTCTGTTGAGAACTGGATTTGGCTACAACTTTTTACCTTTTCATTCAACCCAGCAACATTTTGAGGGACCCTGAAGTCAACTTTAAAGAGTCCAGGCTGGAATGTGGCACCTGATGCTAGGCAGGAAGAATATCTTTATATCTGAGTGTGAATTTGTTTAGTACACTTATCATAGAATCATAGAATCCTAGAATCCTAGGGGTTGGAAGGGACCTGGAAAGATCATCTAGTCCAACCCCCCCTGCCAGAGCAGGGCCCCCTAGAGTACATCACCTAGGAACGTGTCCAGGTGGGTTTTGAATGTCTCCAGTGAAGGAGACTCCACAACCCCCCTGGGCAGCCTGTTCCAGGGCTCTGTCACCCTTAAAGTAAAAAAATTCTTTCTGATATTCAACTTGAACCTCCTATGCTCCAATTTACACCCATTACCCCTTGTCCTATCACTGGTCACCACTGAGAAAAGCCTAACTCCATCTCCCTGACACTCACCCCTTACATATTTGAAAACATTGATGAGGTCACCCCTCAGTCTCCTTTTCTCCAAACTAAAGAGACCCAGCTCCCTCAGCCTTTCCTCATAAGGGAGATGTTCCACTCCCTTAATCATCTCAGTAGCTCTGTGCTGGACTCTTTCAAGCACTTCCCTGTCCTTCTTGAACTGAGGGGCCCAGAACTGGACACAATACTCCAGGTGTGGCCTCACCAATGCAGAATAGAGGGGGAGGAGATGTCAGTTTTGTCAGCTGAGGAGCTGTTTTGCTGAAAGCAACCTCTGACAAGGAGACACAAAGCTCTCTTGTTACCTCCTGGCATTAGGAAGAGCAGTGTGTAACTTGGCATTCTGGTGTGGCTCAGCTTTGACCTTGAATAAAACCTTCCTGCTAGAAAGGGTTTCACAATCTGTGTCAGTAATTCACAATCGTGCTGTCAGTAATTCCACCACTGAGAACTGTGATCTTTGTCCTGCTCTGTGCTGCTTCTCAAGGTGTATTCTGAAATAAAAGATTTGGTTTGGAGATGTTCACCAGCTAGGGGAATTCTTAGATGCTGACTGTGCATGGCTCTGCTCTGTCCTGTGAGGTCCCTGAAGAAGATTTTGTTCTGTGACAGCTTTCTCTAAATTTTATCGAGTACTTTTCATCTTTCCACAGTGGTGTTTTACAGTTGATGATGTTTTCCTATTCAGAATCCACAGAATATTGTTACAATCGTTGTAATCACTCCTTTGTTTTTGTTATTTTTCTGTAGAAACACATCTGTAACTTAGTTACAATCCTGTTTGTGTTCACGCTCAAGGTATTCAGGGAATGGAAGATAAATTTGGGATTTTTTTTCTTCTTCCAGGGTCTCCTTTGAAAGACAGCATCCTAATTAAGCAGGCACTCAGACTCCTTTACAGCAACATCTCCCTCTACAGGAATGTGAGTCTGCACTGAAACTGTGGCTCATCCAGTCATTTCTGCAAATTCCCTGTTTTGCCCAATTATTTCTCTAAATTACTTCTCCAATCTACTATCAGAACCCTTCTTCTGTGAACAGTTTACCCCTCTGAAAAGATTTTGCTTTGTAAAACAAATATTCTGTTGCATTTCAGCCTAAATGCTGGAGTTCCCTCATCATGATCTTGGGCAGCAGCAATTTTTTGGAAAGAAGTGGGCACCTACACCCCCTGTCCCTGAAGGAGCCACCTCTTGACTTCCAAAAGGTAACTGGAACCATGAAATGGGGGAATCTGTTGTCTTGGTTTTATGCAAGACTTGATTTGGTGTGGTGGGGGCATTGGCTCCATCTTCTAAACACTGAGGGTAACTTTAGGGTGCCTCATCAATTATTCCTGTGGTTTGTGTCAAACTTTGTTCAAAACTTGTGTCAACTTGTGTCAAAAGTTGTTGTTCAAAAGTGTTAAATGCAGCAGTGAACAGATCCACACTGCTTGCAGCTCAGTGCCTAGGAATGGTTCAGAGAGCAAAATGGATAGGAAAGCAGATTAAAAAAAATATTTTCAGATAGTCCTAAGATACCTATCTGGGTATTTTCCTCAGAAGAAGAGAAGCAGCTCTGCTAAGCACAGCAGGTTGGAATGAAGGGGTTGTGTGATTGGTGAGTGTTTTAGAACCTTCACTTTCCTTGAAGATGATGTGGTTAAAGAAATAAAAGAACATTAAAGAACACATTAAACTCTCTTGGGCATGGGCAGAGGTTTGCAGAGTGTCTGAGCATCTCTGCCCTTCACTTGTGACTCTGTTTCTGTCACAGGGGGTGCTGGCAGTCAGTGGTGGCCTTTTGGAGGACCTGAAGGCAAAAGTCAATGTGTCTTTACCATCTGCTATTTTCACTCCTCATGTAAGTGTGTGCACAGCAGTAAGGAAATTCCCCCTGTTTCTTGATTCCCCCTGTTTCTTGATTCCCCCTGTTTCTTGATTCCCCCTGTTTCTTGATTCCCCCTGTTTCTTGATTCCCCTGTTTCTTGATTCCCCTTGTTTCTTGTTTCCCCTTTTTCTTGTTTCCCCCTTTTTCTTGTTTCCCCCTTTTTCTTGTTTCCCCCTTTTTCTTGTTTCCCCCTGTTTCTTGTTTCCCCCTTTTTCTTGTTTCCCCCTTTTTCTTGTTTCCCCCCTTTTTCTTGTTTCCCCCCGTTTCTTGTTTCCCCCCGTTTCTTGTTTCCCCCCGTTTCTTGTTTCCCCCTTTTTCTTGTTTCCCCCTTTTTCTTGTTTCCCCCTTTTTCTTGTTTCCCCCTTTTTCTTGTTTCCCCCTTTTTCTTGTTTCCCCCTTTTTCTTGTTTCCCCCTTTTTCTTGTTTCCCCCTGTTTCTTGTTTCCCCCTGTTTCTTGTTTCCCCCCGTTTCTTGTTTCCCCCCGTTTCTTGTTTCCCCCCGTTTCTTGTTTCCCCCCGTTTCTTGTTTCCCCCTTTTTCTTGTTTCCCCCTGTTTCTTGTTTCCCCCTGTTTCTTGTTTCCCCCTGTTTCTTGTTTCCCCCTGTTTCTTGTTTCCCCCTGTTTCTTGTTTCCCCCTGTTTCTTGTTTCCCCCTGTTTCTGGTTTCCCCCTGTTTCTGGTTTCCCCCTGTTTCTGGTTTCCCCCTGTTTCTGGTTTCCCCCTGTTTCTGGTTTCCCCCTTTTTCTTGGTTTCCCCTTTTTCTTGGTTTCCCCCTGTTTCTGGTTTCCCCCTTTTTCTTGTTTCCCCCTTTTTCTTGTTTCCCCCTTTTTCTTGTTTCCCCCTTTTTCTTGTTTCCCCTGTTTCTTGTTTCCCCTGTTTCTTGTTTCCCCTGTTTCTTGTTTCCCCTGTTTCTTGTTTCCCCCTGTTCCTTGTTTCCCCCTGTTCCTTGTTTCCCCCTGTTCCTTGTTTCCCCCTGTTCCTTGTTTCCCCCTGTTCCTTGTTTCCCCCTGTTCCTTGTTTCCCCCTGTTCCTTGTTTCCCCCTGTTCCTTGTTTCCCCCTGTTCCTTGTTTCCCCCTGTTCCTTGTTTCCCCCTGTTCCTTGTTTCCCCCTGTTCCTTGTTTCCCCCTGTTCCTTGTTTCCCCCTGTTCCTTGTTTCCCCCTGTTCCTTGTTTCCCCCTGTTCCTTGTTTCCCCCTGTTCCTTGTTTCCCCCTGTTCCTTGTTTCCCCCTGTTCCTTGTTTCCCCCTGTTCCTTGTTTCCCCCTGTTCCTTGTTTCCCCCTGTTCCTTGTTTCCCCTTTTTCTTGGTTTCCCAGTTTCCTTGTGTTCCCAGTTTCCTTGTGTTCCCAGTTTCCTTGTGTTCCCAGTTTCCTTGTGTTCCCAGTTTCCTTGTGTTCCCAGTTTCCTTGTGTTCCCAGTTTCCTTGTGTTCCCAGTTTCCTTGTGTTCCCAGTTTCCTTGTGCTTGAAGGTACAGCAGTGTTGAAGAGTTTGGTTATTATGAAACTTGTAAGAGAGGGGCCTTGAAGGTTTTTTTTTTTTATTGGGGGGGAGCAGCATAAGACTTCTTGTCCCTGTCTAAGGGCCTCAGAGCAGATCTGAGGGCAAGAAAAGTGCCCTGATCTGTTCTGGTTTGACACTGCCTTGAAGCTGGGACACATCTCACTTCATCACATGAAATTTATGCTTTTGTCAGGTGAGGGGGTTGGTGATGATTCTGCCTTCACTGGTTGTGGTGTTTGATTCCAACCCTTTGAGCTGGAGTAGCCTGCAATTTCTGAGCTTCTTAAAATGATGGTTTCCAAAAGTAGTGGAACACATTTAAAGATGGCTTGAAATGCATTCTAAATACAATCAACACACCTAAAGAGCTTGTCACACTCTTTTTTTACTCCTTTTGAGGATGTTGCATTTAGCCTCCTTTCCAAATAGGTGACTCCTGGGCCAGATTTTTTTTTTTTTTCTTTAATTCTGCTTCTGTGCTGGTGCCAGACTTGGTGTTTCTGTGAGGACTTTGAAAGCAGCAGGTGAAATGTTCCATACAAACACAAATTATCTGCTCATGTCTGACTTCCAGCCTCTCAGACTGCAGTGGGAATAACTAATAATAATAAATGAATAATAATAATAATAGATAATAAATAATAGTAATAATATAATGATCTTTAAGAATAAAATTTAATAATAGAATATTATAATAATAATATAATGTAATAATATTTAATGATGAAATTTAATAATAATAAAATGTGATGATGATGATGATAATAATAATAATAATAATAATAATAATAATAATAATAATAATAATAATGATAATAAGTGCTGATTTGACTGGATAAAAGTAATGGGAAAATGGGTTTTTAATCCCTCCCTTCTTCTCTGTTTCTTCCTGCAGTTTCACCATGAGGCTTGCCTGATTCTTGCAGTGCAAGCAATACACCAGATGCTTTTTTGTGATCTTCCATACTTGAATTCCTTTTTGGAGATAGCCCTGGCTTTTGGGGTGAGTCCTAGGGACTGAGTTCTGTTCTAAGAGATTAAAGCAAACTCTGTTTAAAATCTGTGCAACGCCAGCATGGAGATTTTAGGCATATTTAACTTGGGTTTGTTCCTCTTTACCTTTGCTGACCTTTAATTTATTCTGGTTTCTTAAGAAATTATTGGCAATTAGGTTAAGTCACTGGTCTTATTTTGGCTCTTCCTAGAATAACTTCTGGGCTCTGAGGCTGTTACTGGAGCACCTTTCCTATGAAGAACATGTTCTCCAGGGCACTGTCAACCTGCTTTTGAGAGACCTGAATCGTCAGAAAGCAACAATGTTAAAACTGTGAGTAAACACTGGTTTTCCTGAAATCTGTCCGATTAGGAGCAGGAAGAGCAGGCCCCCAGCAGTAACGTTTAGCAGAGAAACAACCCTTAGCTCTTGGAAACCAGTCAAGAGTGCAAATAAGATGCTGGGAATCAGGAGGAAAGTTGTCTCTGAACAGCTGTGTTCTGTCTCCTGGTTTTATTTGGCTTAGGTGGCAAAACCTTGGTCCCCAGTACGTGGGTGAGTTCCTTTGCCTGTTCCTGACTTGCAGACACAAGAGGATGCAGTCCATTGGCCTCTTTGCTCTGAATATTATTACAGAGAACCTGCATGTGTAAGTGTGAATCTTCACCCTACCAAACAGAAAAGCAACACTGATGGGAGTTTTAGCTGAATTAACTGTCTTAACTCCCAGATCATTCTTGGTTTTATTTCTTGCCTTTTATTAGCAGTGGTAAAGACACTGAACACAATGTTTTGGGTAGATTTAAGGTTTGTTCTGTGTTATCTGTGGCAGCCAAATGGCCTTCTCACTGCCCAGTGTTATGAAAACATGTGAGCTGCTCTGCACAGCCCTGCCCTGTCAGCAAGGTGACACGTGGTGCAGTCCTGTCCTCTTGCTTCTGTGTCATTGCCACCAACCCCAAGCAAAGAATTGAATTACAACAAAGGAGTCCCTGCACTCTAGGGAGGCACAAAACTGCATGAAGTGTTATTTAGAGAAAAGAGTGGAAAGAAGCTCAGAAGGTGCCTTATTGTGTAGGTACAGGAGTACCTGTGCTGATGTTTCTTTTAAACATGGGGGTGAGGGAGCAGATCCACACCAAAAAACTACAGATTCAGGAACATGTGGGCACTGTCATGCAAGCTGAGGGCAGCACTAGGTTGCTGCTTGTCATTCTTGCCTTCTTTTTAAAAAGGAGATGGAGCACTTGAAGCCCAAAGCTTCAGTGGGGGAGGAGGAGATTTCTAAAAACAGTCTTGAGGTCTTTCTTTGGGTGCCAAGTGACAACACTGATGTGTCACTCCTGAAACCAGGAGCTGTTTGCAAGTATAATCCTTGCTCTCCTGTGTTAGGAAAAAATTATAGGATTTAGAGTGATAGATGTAGGTCTATTGACATAATTGTTTTCTAATTAATTTGACTCTGTGGCTGAATGGCAGAAGGCACAGTAATTGGTTGCTCTGGCACTTGTAATTCACACCTAGCAGGTGGCAGCAGAGTAATGCAGAGAATTCACCTCTTGCTGACTCTCTTAAGTGGAAATCATGGGAATGTGAGTTGACCTTTTGAAACATTTCAGTTTCTTCCCTCCAACCTTTGCTGTGTGTAGCTGAGAAATGAAAAATCCCTCATTACACTCAGCTGGGTGTGAGCTAAGCTGCATTGAACAAATCTGCAGTTCAGTGATTATCTTTCTTTGGTCTGGGAGGCTTCATAGCAGAGACCCAGGAGAATCTGATGAAATCTTGTGTCTTATGGTTTATCTTTAATTATTTCACTTTACCACCAATGCTGCAGTCATCTCTCTTTGGAAGTTCAAGTGAATTGTTGGTTTAGCCTCCTGAATAATGCAAAACAGGGAGTGGCTGAGGCCAGGGACAGGTCTGTCCTTGTCAGAAAAGGGGAGTAAGAATCTGTGTCTGTTTTTCAGGTGTCCATGGGCAAAGCATCTTTGCAACTTCTTCCACAACGCAGTGAGTATCTCTGTTGTAGAATTTAACAGCAAAGCAGTGACAACAATATTGCTTATTCATTAGGTGTTTAAATGCATCATCTGATAAATCATGTATCAAACATATGTCAGTGCTATTTATTATTATAAATACTGAAGTATCCTAACTAGTTTTTTCTTTCTCTGCCCAGGGTTTAAGGCACCTGCCCCTTGGCCCTGCAGCTCACACCGAAGTCTCCAAGTTCATAAACATTTTTGAAAAACTCTAATCCAGTAGAACCTCCAGGAATATCTTCCAGTTTGTCTGAAATCTGAGAAATCTCTTCGTGGAGTCCCCTGTGTTCTGCTTTGGTTGTCATCTTCAAAACCATTCAGCCAAGAACTGACTTCAGAAAGATCCAAAAAAAAAACCCCAAAACTGAGCCCCTGTGTTAAGACAGTGAACGGCGGCTGCGTTTCAGCAGACGTTTTGGAAATCTCCTTTCAGGTCCATGTTCTAAGCAGTGGTTGGAAGCAAGAGCAGGTTTAGGATTGTTTTTTGGTTTTTTAAAAGCCAATCTGTAGAGAGATCACAGAAGGAATGGGGAGAGAGGAACCCAAGCAAAGGAGGAAGGCCCACGAGTCTGTACCTGTGGGCGAGGTGGCTCCAGCAGAGCAACTACAGGGAGAGCAAAAAGTTTTTTAAAAAAAATAAAAAAGGAAAACTGCCTCTCTGCAGGTGTAGCAGAGGGTGTCACAGTGCTGTTTGCACACCCTCTTTTTTACTGTGAAATTCATTTAATTATGAAATTAAACCACTCTTGAGGCTGAAAGATATTAACTGCAGCTTTTTTACTGCCTTCAAGAAAGCAGATTCAGGGAGGCCTAAGGCAGTGAAGAGCTTGGTTTGGGTGTAAATAAAAAGACTCATTTTCAGGGTTTTCCAGCTGAGGGGCTTTGGTTTTTATGTCCTGGGATAGGTGACAGACTGGTGCTGACAGCTCTCTGGGTTTCTCAAATCCTTATTTTACTGGTAAGCTTATGAGTTGACTTTTAAATAGAGAAATCTTTCTAGCCTGGTTTCTACCCTGCCCTTGCTCTACCTGTCTGTGTGGGTTTGGCAGTCAGGTTAAAAAAAACCTTAGTACATGATGACCTGTATTTTGCACATTTAATGCTTTCAGTGGCTTTTCCAGCTTTTCTTATCCCAAATAAGCTATGCTGCTGTTCAGGTTTGTTACAGAAGTGTACATGTATCTAAATCCACACAACCTTCCAGTAAAACTCTGTAGAAATTCTGCCATTATGTGGTCAGTTCTGACTGGGGGGGGTTTGTTATTTCTTGAAACTGTTGTTATACCTGTATCTTGTGCTCTCCAAGTTCAGCCAGGACAGGCAGAAGGCAGTGAAGCCCCTGGATACTCAGATCAGGTTCTGCTCAGATCAGGGCTGGCCAAACCAGGTCCTTTTCTGGTCCATATTCCCCAAGAAGCACTTTGCTCTTTCATCCCAGTTTCCAGGAGAAGTGTTTCTTCCACGTTCCTGATAATATCATCTTTCTTACCTCATCTACCTGAGGAGTAGAAGGTCCTTGTTGCTCTTCTGGCTGAGGGGGAGAAAAAAATATGGAGAGGGAGGCTGCAAACACTCAGCTGCATCTGCAGCTTTCCCTCCTTGTCCTGCCCTGTGGCCTGGGGTGCTCTCCAGGTGCTCCCCCAGCAATTCAGAGTTTGGGCTAAGAGCTCCTCAGCTCTCAAATTTTATTAATCAGTGCCCCTGGACTAAACCCAGGGTGTGATGAGGGTGTAAAGAGGCAACAGCAAAGCCAAGGAAGTCCTGATGTGAGTCTGAGCTGGGTGGTGGCTTCAGTGTCACCCTGTTTGGTGCCCTGGGCAGAGGAGGGTGAGGACAGGTGATTTCTTAGCCCTTCAAGCCTGGATTTACCAACACAAGGAAAGGCTGGGAACTGCTTATTTACTGTAAGTAAACAGCATTATCTATTCATTATTCATCTTCTGCTGATTGTCCTGAGTTACAGCAGCCCTTACAGTGAGGGTTATGCTATAGATCAGGACATAATCTTTTATCTGTGAGGAAAAAACAGGTTTTTTCTGAAGATCTCCACTTGACTTGGGCCATGGGTTGGTTGTCAGGTAGTCATGACAATCAGCCAGGGTGGAAAACACCTCCCTGCTGCCCTGAGCTTGTGCCTGGTGGAAGCCCAAAGGAAGGCTGAGCCCCTCTGCTTTGCTCCAGGTATAATTGAGATGAAAGGAGCTCATTAAAAATTGAAATGAAGTAGTTTGGAGAGGAAAATGGGCACCTGGAGCTCTCATCCAAATATTGGATTGTAGCAAGCAGAACTCTGCTGTTGCAGCAAGTGTTTGTACAGCTGGGGCTGCCAAAGGGTAAACAGAACATTTGCAAGTAGGAGGCTGTATTGACCAAAAAAAAAAAAAAAAAAAAAAATTAAAATAGTAAAATTGTCTTCTGATGTTAAATCCTGGAACAGGAATCCCAGCATCCAGCCATGATCTCCCTGTGTGGTGCCAGTGCTGAGGGACAGGATTGCTGAGCTGGATTACTGGTAAAGTGATGGTTTCCAGGCCCCAGGGGTGATGTTGAAGGCAACTCAACAAACCCCTCAGTCTAGGGCTGCCAGGGAACCCCTGGGGCTCTTCCAGCTCTGCTCCACCTGGGAATGAAGCTCTCCTGGACACCCAGGCTGTGGGGGGAAGGATGGGAAGTGGGCAAAGGGGGAATTTTACAACGGGAAGGGGAGGGGGTGCTGCACAGGGCCCCCCCCCCCTGCATGATGCTCCCAAAGTGGGTGCTGAGGGGGAGAGGGATGAAGCTGCTTCTACCAAGGACATTAATTAATTTGCTAAATGAGTTGAGTCTCTAAAATCCCATCCCAGAGAGAGCCAGAATGAGCAGCCAGCAGGGAGGGCAGATCTCTGCTTCCCAGGGGTGGCCTTGGGGGGGGATCTGGTGTTGTCCCTCCCCCCCAGATCCCATCCCTGGCTCCTGGGATGTGTTTGGCACACAGAATGTCTCTTTCCCTGCCTGGGAAGCTGCTCTCAGACCTTCTGCCCCTAAAGAACACAGGGCCAGCAATAAAACCTGGGCTGCAAGTCATGGCCCAGCCACCCCGGGACACGGAGAGCCAAAAATACTCAGTTTTAATAACTGGCCTAAGTGAAGTTAAAAAAAAAAAAAAAAAAAAGGGAAAAAAAACCCCAGCTCGTTGCTGGCTGCCAGATTAACAGATGGCTACAGTCATTAATATTGCAAAACTTCAGGAGTTCATAATTCTTTAATCTACAAAGCTGGGGGGGGGGGGGGATGCACACAGCTAATGCGGGGCTGGCAATCTGCTGCCCTGGGGGGGCTGCCCCTGCCACCGGGTCCCCCCCAAACCCCCTGGGGCTCAGGCAGATGTGACCTTGGCCCAGAGAAGGCTCCCAGGAGCACCTAATGCTGGGCAGGGGCTACCCACGGGTGGGCTTGAGCTTCGTGGACCCCCTGGGGCTTAGGGCTGGTGCTGCTGGTGGCTCCGAAAGGCTCCGCCGGCCCTGCCCTCCTCCTCCTCCTCCTGTGGCACAAAATCCCCAGCAATCCAATAACCCATCTCCTGTGTCATTTTTATCGTTAAACCCCAGCCTTTCCCGGAATTGTTTGGAGGCAGCAGAGGGAGATCACAGTTGAGGTCAGCAATGGGATAATCTGTGGGGTTGGGTACCACTGACCCCCTGCTCCCTCCCTCTTGAAGAGATGCTGGGGAGGGGGGGGGGGGGGATGGATGGAGGAGCTCCCAGAGGAGCCCTGTGCCCAGCATTCCTGGTGTAATTCCGTGTCAATAAATAAAGAAATACATTTTATAATTTCTTTCGGGTGGAAAAAAAAAAAAAAAAAAGCAAACAGAAACCAAACCCAGAGCCCTCGTGGTGCAGCGGGCTCAGGGCTTGGCCCCAGGCAGCTCCATCGATCCCTGGCCAAGCCCCAGGCTCCAGCAGCCTCTCCCGGAGCAGGAGGAAGGGGGGGTGGCTCCGGGAGGCTCTTATTGCCATCGATCGGCCCAGGCAGGCTGAAGGCTGAGGGGTTCGGGGGGGGGGAAAGAGCCTGGAGCAGCCCCAGCCCCCTGCTCAGCACCATCCTGCCCGCAGCACACGGGATGCTGTGAGCCCTGCACCCTCTGGGGGTCACCAGGTGCTGGAAAGGCTCCTGCCCACTGGCAGAGATATTCTGTCCAAAAAAAAATTTGTATTTTTGTGTGTATTTAGGTGCTATAAGTATTTATCTGTATTTAGATACTAAAGGTGGGTATGTGCATTATATTTCTTCATGCTATATACACCTAATATAATATAGATCCTAAGTTTATATGATTAAATTTTAAATTTTAAAATATAAAATAAAGCTAAAATAAATAAAATTAAACACACACATACATATGGCATTCAGCCATCAATTCCCCAGCCAGCCAGACCCTATATATCTGAATATATAGGGGTGTGACTGTGGACAGGCCAAGGGGCAAAAGGGCACAACTGGGGAGAATTTAATTGAACACACAAGGAAAATTTTTCACTGTAAGGAGAGTCAGGCACTGGAATGGTCTCCCAAGGGAAGGGGTGGATTCCCCCACTTT
The DNA here is from genome assembly GCF_036169615.1 of Heliangelus exortis. Taxonomy (NCBI): domain Eukaryota; kingdom Metazoa; phylum Chordata; class Aves; order Apodiformes; family Trochilidae; genus Heliangelus; species Heliangelus exortis. Next base: position 2,089,802 of record NC_092438.1, on the reverse strand, counting down.
GGAAAGTTTGAAGTCTCAGCTGGATGGGGTGCTGGGACATCTCCCATAAACAATAATATGGGAAAGGTTGGACCTGATGATACTTAAGTCCCTTCTAACCTGACATCCTATGATATATAAAAATATAAATGTATTTTATATATATATATTAATATATTTATATTTATATGTATTTTTAAAGATTTATACACACACATATATATATAAAATAGGTGTGGGGTGTGTGCATATATTCTTTTTTGGTGTTTGTGTGTGTCACCCATTCCCATGTTTGCATAACAGGGCTCACCCAGCCCAGGTGTGTTTTGCAGAGGACAAGAAGCCTCCCCAGGGCAGAAGAGGCTCCTGGGACAGCATTCAGGCACTTTTTTTAATTGGTTGGCTAATGAAGTGTGTGCTGTTTGTGTTTCACTTATTTATGGTTTTGGGGTTCGTTGTTTTTTTTTTTTTTTTTTGGTTGGTTGGTTTTTTGCATCCATTGCCCCACCTCTAACCACCTAAAACTCCAAGGTGGCTTTTCCCCCCTCTCTATAATCCCTCTTTTTTTATTTTTTATTGTTGCACTGCTGCTCTGCCCCCATCCCTTCACCCACCACACGCTCCCCCTCCAGCTGCTCCCTTTTTACATTATTTTTATTATTATTTCCACACTCCCCTCTTCTTTCCAACCCCCTCCAGCCCGGGGGGAACGGGAGGATCCACGGAATCCCGGGGCAGCAGACGGGGAAAACCACAGCAGGGAGGGATACAGGGATGCTACAGCGTCTGTGTCCCCCTCCTCCTCTCCTTGGGACCCCTCCTGGTCCCTTCTGGCCTGGCTTGGGGATGGGAATAACCCCATTTCAGCTCCTGGGGACCAGGACGCTGCCTCCATCCCGAGCTTTCGCCTTCGAGCGGAGCCAAATCCCCCGGGATCAGCGGGGGGTGGGGGGGAGGACGCTCCCATTATCCGGCTCCTGCCGTGTCGGAGCAGCTGGACCGGTACATTAAGGGATTACCCAGAGGATTTGGGTTCGCTCAGAGCAAAGGGGAGAGCTCGCAGGACCGGAGCTGCTGGGGACGGACACAACCCTGGTACCCAACACTTTCGTCTCCAGCTCAGGTAAGGGCTTGGCCAAGGAGCTGGGATGGGGATGCTGGTCCCCAGCTGCCTCCTGGAAAGCTCTAAAGGGAGGATCAGGGGTGCTAGGAGGGGTTTAAAGGGGTGCTGAGGGGTTCTAGGGGATGCTGGGCTCGGGGTGTTCGCCTCCTCCCATCCCTGGAGTTTTTTTTTCCAGGGGATGCTCTGTGGAGAAGCCCAGGCAGCTGCTGAGCTCTGCCAGTTCCTGGGTGGATTCTGGGGGCTTCAAACCCGGGCCAGGGGGTGCCTGGGTGTCCCTGGGACCCAAATAAAGTGGTGTTGGAAGATTTGGGGTCCCCACGGTCCCCAAGCAGAGGGAAGTCCCCTCCTGCCACCAGGTCTTGGGGACCCCAATGCTCCCAAAGGTCTCAACTGTGCAACTATGGGCACAGTGCCTGTCCCATCAGCTCCTGTGCCTCAGTTTCCCCACTGTTAACCGGCACCCCGGGTCACTGAAGCACGGGCTTGGTGGTGGTGGTGGGGATGTCCTGTGTGGACACCCAAAAATCCCTTTTTTGCCACTGCTCAGAGCTGTGGCTGGGCAGGGGAAAGACAGATAAACCCCCCCTTGCTCCCCAGATGCCCTCAGGTTGCTCTTTGCTGCTCTCCAACACCCAAATTGCAGGCAAATCTGGCCGGGTGGGGAGGGGGGGGTTTGCATGTGGGTATGGGGTGGCTACAAGAGGTCCCCACCCCATCCCAGGTTGCTCTCCTGCTCTCAGCCCCAACCCCTTCCAGGTAAGTGCAGCCTCTGCCTGATGAAAACAACCCCTACCCCCCCCTGTGGGGCTGGAAACTCCCCCAGGGGCTTGGCCCCATCCTGGGGGTCCCATTGGAGGGGTGCAGAGCTGGGGGGGTGGGAGGGAGCAGGATGAATCCATGGGATGGGGCACCATAGAATCACAGAATCCTAGAACTGGCTGGGTTGGAAGGGAGCTCAGAGCTCATCAAGTCCAACCCTTGCTCCACTCCCCCCGTGGTTCCCAGCCCATGGCACTGAGTGCCACATCCAGGCTCTTTTGAAATATCTCCAGGGATGGAGAATCCACCCCTTCCCTGGGCAGCCCATTCCAATGGCTGAGCACCCTCTCTGCAAAGAATCCTTTCCTAATATCCAACCTAAACCTCCCCTGGCAGAGCTGAAGCTCTGCCAGGGGAGGTTTAGGTTGGATATTAGGAAAAAATTCTTTAGTCTGTGCCCTCTTATCCTACTGATATCTGCCTGACCCCCCCCTGGCTCCAACCTCCTTTCAGGGAGTTGGAGAGAGTGATGAGGTCTCCCCTGAGCCTCCTCTTCTCCAGCCTCAACACCCCCAGCTCCCTCAGCCCTTCCTCACAGGACTTGTGCTGGATCCCTTCCCAGCCTCCTTGCTCTTCTCTGGACCTGCTCCAGCACCTCAATCTCCTTCCTGAGCTGAGGGGCCCAGAACTGGACACAGGACTCAAGCTGTGGCCTCCCCAGGGCTGAGCACAGGGGCAGAATCCCTTCCCTGGACCTGCTGGCCACGCTGTTCCTGAGCCAGCCCAGGATGCCATTGGCCTTCTTGGCCACCTGGGCAAAATTTTATTTAAATGTTTTCAGGTTTTATAGGGTCACCGTTTGTACAACAAATATCACAGCAGGAAACACCCACTCGAGTACAACATCAGGAGCTGCTCAGGAGGAAGGTTCAACCAACATCTTTATCCTTCTCAGCCCCTCAGCTGCTGCCATGGATGAGTGGGATGTCCCACAGTGGAAGAAGGAGGTGGAAAGCCTCAAGTACCAGCTGGCCTACAAGAGGGAGATGTCCTCCAAAACAATACCTGAGTGAGTGGGTGCCCACCCTCCTTCCCACCCCCCCACACCCAGCAGCAGGACAGGAGCAGAGTCCCCATGGCCAACATCAACCTCCCTCTCCAAATCATGGGAGAGAGCTCCCCAAAATAGTAGATTTTGAGTTTAATTTTTTTTTGAAGGGAGTATTTTTCTCACCTCCAAGCTCCAAGCCCACCCCAAAATCTCCACAAAGTGTCCCCTGTGCTCCTTCCCAGCTGCCCAAGCCCCCAAGTGTCCCTCAGGACCTCCCCAGTGCTCTGGGTTCTGAGTGTGCAGAGCCCTAAAGATTCAGAGCCCTAAAAAAAAAAAAAAAAACAAAAAACCAAAGGAGAAGTAATGCAAAAGTTTTTCCCTCCCTGCTTTGTCCCTCCCTGCTCCTCCTGGGGAAGGTCCTGGGCATCCCAGCAGCCAACCCACTGGAAAAGAGCAGCTTGAGCAAAGTTTTAAAGCCCAATGCAAGGGGTGTCCCTGTGCTGACAGCACCCAGGCAGACACAGGTGGGGGGGACAAAAAGCTTCCTTAACCTGCACCCCTCCTGCCAAAAACCAGGGGGGTGACAGCCGAGCACCCCAGAGCACCCCAAAACTCCTAAAGGAAAGGAGCACCCCCGAGCAACCCAACCCCCCTGTATCCCTGAACAGGGAGCACCCCGACATCCCTGCACCCCCCCCAGAGCAAGGGAGCACCCCAGAGCATCCCTGCACCCCAGAGCATCCCAAAACTCCTAAAGGAAAGGAGCACCCCAGAGCATCCCAACCCCCCTGTTGGGAGGGAGCACCCCAACATCCCTGCACCCCCCCCCCAGAGCAAGGGAGCACCCTGACATCCCTGTATCCCAGAGCACCCCAAAATTCCTTTATCCAACCGGGGTGCACCCCCAGCATCCCAAAACCCCTAAAGCAAAGGAGCACCCCAGAGGATCCCTGCACCCCAGAGCATCCCAACCCCCCTGTATCCCTGAACAGGGAGCACCCCAACATCCCTGCACCCCCCCCCCCCCAGAGCAAGGGAGCACCCTGACATCCCTGTATCCCAGAGCACCCCAAAATTCCTTTACCCAACCGGGGTGCACCCCCAGCATCCCTGCACCCCCATTAGGGGCACAGGAGCACCCCAGAGCATCCCCAAATCCCTGCATCCCAAAATCCCTGCATCCCTGAACAGGGAGCACCCCAACATCTCTGCACCCCAGAGCACCCCAAAACCCCTGTATCCCTGAGCAGGGAGCAGCCCCCCCCCCAGAGCAAAGGAGCACCCTAGGGTATCCCTGCACCCCAGAGCACCCCAAAACCCCTGTATCCCTGAACAGGGAGCACCCCGACATCCCTGCACCCCCCCAGAGCAAAGGAGCACCCCAGAGCATCCCTGCACCCCAGAGCATCCCAAAACCCCTGTATCCCTGAACAGCACACCCCCCCCCCAGAGCAAGGGAACACCCTGACATCCCTGCACCCCAGAGCACCCCAAAACCCCTGTACCCAGCAGGGGTGCACCCCCAGCATCCCTGCACCCCCTAATGCAAAGGAGCACCCCAGAGGATCCCTGCACCCCAGAGCATCCCAACCCCCCTGTATCCCTGAGCAGGGAGCACCCCAACATCCCTGCACCCCCCCCCCCCCCAGAGCAAGGGAGCACCCTGACATCCCTGTATCCCAGAGCACCCCAAAATTCCTTTACCCAACTGGGGTGTACCCCCAGCATCCCTGCACCCCCATTAGGGGCAAAGGAGCACCCCAGAGCATCCCCAAATCCCAGAGCATCCCAAAATCCCTGCATCCCTGAACAGGGAGCACCCCAACATCTCTGCACCCCAGAGCACCCCAAAACCCCTGTACCCAACCGGGGTGCACCCCCAGCATCCCTGCACCCCCTAATGCAAAGGAGCACCCCAGAGGATCCCTGCACCCCAGAGCATCCCAAAACCCCTGTATCCCTGAACAGGGAGCACCCCCCCCCCCAGAGCAAAGGAGCACCCTAGGGTATCCTTGCACCCCAGAGCACCCCAAACCCCCTGTATCCCTGAACAGGGAGCACCCCAACATCCCTGCACCCCCCCAGAGCAAGGGAGCACCCTGACGTCCCTGTACCCAAGTGGGGTGCACCCCCAACATCCCAAAACCCCTAAAGCAAAGGAGCACCCCAGAGGATCCCTGCACCCCAGAGCATCCCGACCCCCTGTATCCCTGAGCAGGGAGCACCCCAACATCTCTGCACCCCCTAAAGCAAAAGAGCACCCCAGAGCATCCCAACCCCCCTGTATCCCTGAGCAGAGAGCACCCCAACATCCCTGCACCCCCCAGCACCCCAAAACCCCTGTCCCCAAGTGGGCTGCAACCCCCCAGAGCAAGGCAGCACCCTGACACCCCAGAGCATCCCCAAATCCCTGCATCCCTGAGCAGGGAGCACCCCCGAGCACCCTGACACCCAGAGCAGGATTTCTCCAGCCACTCCCTCTCCCCCACCCCTTTTCCCCCAGGTTCCCCCCTTGCTGCCCACCCCTCCCCTCCCCTCTCTGCAGGTTTGTGAAGTGGATTGAGGATGGCATCCCAGAAGATCCCTTCCTCAACCCGGAGCTGATGAAAAACAACCCCTGGGTGGAAAAAGGCAAATGCAGCATCCTCTGAGGGGAGGGGGGGGCAACCCCTTCCCCCCCCCCCCCTTCAGGGCCCCTGCACCCCCTTGCTGTACATTTTTTTATTAGCTGGCTTCCTCCTACGACTGCCTGAACAAAAACCCCTCCTCTTGTCTTATTATTTGAGCAGAAAAGTTTCTTTTTTTATAGGGGGGGAAACACAGAAAGCACAAGGAGGGAGGTGGGACCCAGGGGCAGCAGAGCTTTCCTGGGGGGGTTGAGCTCTCTGCTCCCCTCTGCCCCCACCCAGCAACTTTTTTTGGGGTTTTTTTTTTGCAACTGGTGAAGAAAACTTTTTATAAGAAATAAAACCCCAAGAGTTGCAGCCGTTTCCAAGGGGCTTTTGTACCCCGTAGGATCCTCTTTTTGCAGCAAAGCAGGCACGGAATAGGACAAGTGAGGCTTTGTAAATGAAATAAAAAAGGGCAAGATTCATGGTTAGCTTTTTGATTTATTTTTATTATTTTTTAATAAACGGGTACTATAAAAAAATACAAAAAAAACCCGAAACAAAAAAAAAACCAAAAAAAACCCACCAAACCCAAAACCCAAGGACACACAGCCCTGCCAGGGGTCAGAAACCCAACTTCTCCCTTCAGTGCCACCCACAGAAGTCCCTGGGGGTCAGCTGGAGGTGTCAGAGCAGGTCCCTGATGTAGATGTTCCTCCTGACAGCATTGGACACCCCCTCGTTGAATCGGAACCAGACATCACTCTGCCCCACTGCCTGCCCCACCTGCCTCTCCAGCCCCTCCTCGGGGCCCTCAGGGACTGCAACAAGGGGAAGGTGACAAGAAAACGACGTCAAAAACTTGGCAGAAACCCCAAAGCTGGGAAATCCCAACCTGAGGGGATGCAGTCACCCCCCCAGCAGCACCCGTGGCCACCCCCATCCCTCCATCCCCCCCCAGCATTGGGACCACCCCTGGCTGCCCTTCTGCCACCCACCCAAGGGCCACGGCCACCCCCTGGTCCCCCACCTGGGGCCACGGTCACCCCCTTGTCCCCCTGTCACCTACCCAAGGGCTCAGGGTCACCCCCTTGTCCCCCTGCCACCCACCCAAGGACCACGGGCACCCCTTTGTCCCCCTGCCACCCACCCAAGGGCCATGGCCACCCCCTTGTTCCCCACATGGGGCCAGGGTCACCCCCTTGTTCCCCTGCCACCCACCCAAGGGCCACAGGCACCCCCTTGTCCCCCTGCTACCCACCCAAGGGCCACAGCCACCCTCTTGTCCCCTTGTCCCCCACCTGGGGCCACGGTCACCCCCTTGTCCCCCTGTCACCTACCCAAGGGCTCAGGGTCACCCCCTTGTCCCCCTGCCACCCACCCAAGGGCCATGGCCACCCCCTTGTCCCCCACATGGGGCCAGGGTCACCCTCTTGTCCCCCTGTCACCCACCCAAGGGCCATGGCCACCCCCTTGTCCCTCTGTCACCCACCCAAGGGCCACAGGCACCCCTTTGTCCCCCTGTCACCCACCTGGGGCCAGGGTCACCCCCTTATCCCCCTGTCACCCACCCAAGGGCTCAGGGTCTCCCCCTTGTCCCTCTGTCACCCACCTGGGGCCAGGGTCACCCCCTTGTCCCCCTGCCACCCACCCAAATGCCACAGCCACCCCTTTGTCCCCCATCCAAGGGCCATGGCCACCCCCTTGTCCCCCTGCCACCCACCCAAGGGCCACGGGCACCCTCTTGTCCCCCTGTCACCCACCCAAGGGCCATGGCCACCCCCTTGTTCCTCTGTCACCCACCCAAGGGCCATGGCCACCCCCTTGTTCCTCTGCCACCCACCCAAGGGCCACGGGCACCCCTTTGTCCCCCTGTCACCCACCTGGGGCCAGGGTCACCCCCTTGTCCCCCTGTCACCCACCCAAGGGCTCAGGGTCTCCCCCTTGTCCCTCTGTCACCCACCTGGGGCCAGGGTCACCCCCTTATCCCCCTGCCACCCACCCAAGGTCCACGGCCACCCTCTTGTCCCCCTGCCACCCACCCAAGGGCCACAGGCACCCCCTTGTCCCTCTGTCACCCACCTGGAGCCAGGGTAACCCCCTTGTCCCCCTGCCACCCACCCAAAGGCCACAGCCACCCCTTTGTCCCCCATCCAAGGGCCATGGCCACCCCCTTGTCCCCCTGCCACCCACCCAAGGGCCACGGGCACCCTCTTGTCCCCTTGTCACCCACCTGGGGCCCGGGTCACCCTCTGAAGGGGTCTCCCAAAGAAGTCGGTCTCAGGCTGGGAGGAGCAGAGAGGAGGTTGAGAGCTGGAGCCCCCCCAAAAATCAACCCCCCCCTCCTCATTTCGGTGCAAGGTGAGGCCCCCCTGAGCCCCCCCAGCTCAGGATAAGTCAGACCAAGACCCCAGGAGCCCCTGGCTGGGGGGTGTCACCCCCTTTGGGGCTGCCCCAGCCCCCCCCCCCCCGAGCAGGACCTGGATCCAAACCTTGCATCCCAAATTGGGGAGGGGGGAAAAAAGAAAAACTTTAAGGCTCATGGTGCTGAAATGGGGTTTTACAGACAGCTGAGATGTTGGGGGGGGGGGCACGGGTCACCTCTTGCTCCACTTGGCCACCACCAGGACCCCCATGGTTGGGACCAGCCAGGATGGTTCCCCCTGCAGCCCCCCCCACCCCATGTGCATCTCTCCCCACCCCATGCTCTGCCCCTGAGCCCGAGGCTTCCACAAAGCCAAAATTCAGCTGATTTAGCCCAAATATCCAGAGCTTTTCCCTCCCTCCTGCCCGAGAGGGCAGGGCCAGGATGATGTTCCCCCAGCTCCACTCCATCCCCATGCTCCCAACCCAGCATTGCCCTGGCAGAGCTCAGCTGCTCTATTAAAAGAAACAGCTAAAAATAAAGAATCAGCTAAAAATAAAGAATCAGCTAAAAATAAAGAATCAGCTAAAAATAAAGAATCAGCTAAAAATAAAGAATCAGCTAAAAATAAATAAAGAAACAGCAAGGAAGCCAACCAGCCTCTTGGGACAGACACGAGGTAGAAATTCCATCCCCTCACCTTGTCCTCCACCCTTGCCCTCCAGATGATGCTCTCCAGGTGCTGCTGGTGGTTGGGGGGCACAGATGTCCCCCCAGGCCCCTGCTTCTCCCCCTCACTGCTCCTGGGATCCTGTGGGAACAGAGACCTGAGCAAAAGTTCCCCTGGGGGCTGGCCCAGATGAAATTTTGGGTATCTCCATCCCCTGGAGATGAGCAGCCTGATGAGCAGGACTTGTCCTGCACCCCTCCTCTATTTCCTGCCAGGTTCCACCTCAGTGCCTCCATCACTCACCAAGGATTTTTTTTTTTCCCCCTTTTTTTTTTTTTTTTTGGAGAGCAGCCTGGGCAGCACGTGGGGCACCAGTTTGTTTGGTGCCTTCCTCTGGGATTTCATGGTCAGCACCATGTAAACAGCCAAAGAATCCCAGTGCCTTCAAAACAAGGATTCTTCAGAGATGGTTTTGCATCCCTTGGGAAAGCCCTTCTGCTGCAAGAAGGGGCTCTCAGGGATTAATTATCCCCACAGCACCAGGGCAGGGCTGGCACAAGCTATTTCTCAGCTTTTTCCACCCCTTTCCATCTCTTGCTTGCTGCTCTACAGAGGGTTTCTGGGGTGGGCAGAGTAGCTCTGCTCCTCCTGGGGTCTTTGGGACCTTTGGGAGGATGGAGGTGAGGCAGGAAGGGAAGATGCAGGCAGGGGAGGGCAGCTCAGCTCTGCACAGAGCCCTCCAAATCACAGCCAGAAGTCAAATTCCCACCTCAGCCCTTGCTGAAGGGCTTTGACACTTTCACTCACACCCAATGTTTCTTTCCAGAATGCCTTCAGGCATTCCAGGGTGGCCCCAGTTCTAGGGGGAGGTGATGGAGGGATGGGGGTGGCCACGGGTGCTGCTGGGGGGGTGACTGCATCCCCTCAGGTTGGGATTTCCCAGCTTTGGGGTTTCTGCCAAATTTTTGACATTGTTTTCTTGTCACCTTCCCCCCCTTGCAGTCCCTCAGGGCCCCAAGGAGGAGGGGATGGAGAGGCAGGTGGGGAAGGCCCCTGACAGGGCCAGGGGGAAGGGTTGGAAACCAGAGGAGGGGAGATTTAGATTGGATAGTAGGGAGAAGTTCTTCACCATGAGGGTGGTGAAATACTGGAACAGGCTGCCCAGGGAGGTTTTGGAAGCCCCATCCATCCCTGGAAGTTTTTAAGGCCAGGCTGGATGGAGCTCTGAGCATCCTGAGCTGGTAGAAGGTGTCCCTGCCCGTAGCAGGGGGGTTGGACCTGGCTGCTCTTCAAGATCCCTTCCAACCCTGAAAATTCACTGAATCTAATCCAGCTGAGCCCTTGGGATGGGATGTGCTGCCTGAGGGCAGATGGCTGCAGCTGGAAGGGGGGGTTAATCCTGGATTTCCATCTGGGGATCAAACGCCGCTCGGGGAAACGCGGGTCCCAGGCACCCCCCCCCCCCAAGCACTTGCTCCACAACCACCCCAGGATCCTTCCTCCCCTACCTGGCTCAGGTTTCGTGCCTGCAGCAAAGCCTCCATCCTCCTCATCTTCTCCAGCTCAATCTCCCTGGCAATCAGCTGCTTGGTTTGGTAGCTGAGCTGCCTGCGAGTCGGCAGCTCCGGGAATCTGCAGACATCCTCCAGGTTCCTGAGTGGGAGAAGAAGCAGAGAAATCAGTACCAAAAAAAATAAAATAATAATAATAATAATAATAATAATAATAATAATAATAATAATAATAATAATAATAATAATAATAATAATAATAATAAACCAGCATCCTGCAAACAACACAGGGCACAGGGAGACCCAACAAAACCGTTTAAGTGTCCAGTTCTGGGGTCCTCTGTTCCAGAAGGACAGGGAACTGCTTGAAAGAGTCCAGTGCAGGTGGTGGAGCTTGGTCCACCAAGGTGATGGAGTGGAGAGTTCCACCAGTACAGGAGAGAGCCCCACTGGTGGGGATAATCCCATCAGAAGTGCTGGAGGAGAAAGTCCCAGCCCTGGGCAGCTCTCACCACCCCAGCTGCAAGACTCCAACTCAACGCCGTGAAACCTTGGGGTTCAAACCCCTTCCCAAAACCCTCCAGTGAGATTTTGGACCCTTTGGACACCTTCTCCCCACCCTCAGGACTCACGGGTCAAGCTTGTAGACATACTGGCCCTCAGGCAGGCGTTCCTGGTGGTAGGTGAGGTTGTAGGCCAGCATGATGCTGATGAGGTCTGCCAGCTGCTGCTTCTCCTTCTGGCTGTAGAGTTGGGTGTTCACCTGGGGGAGAGCAGCACCAGGAAGAGCATCACTGACCCCTTCACAACTTCTAAACACAAAAATCAGCTGAAACACGAGGCTTGTTTCCCCACGACAAAGGATATTTAGCACCCAGGAGGTTCAGACCAAGTTGGGTCACTCCAGAGAGCAGGGACAGACCCAAAGGGTCAAAGAACCCAACACAACCCTCACCCAGCTGCTGGAAGGAGACCCCAACAGCCCCTCCAAGCCCTGCTCAGGCCAAACCCAACCCCTGAGGGGCTCAAAAGGGGGAAGGGCAGTGGGATGGGGCTGGTGGGCACCCACCGGGCGGAGCTTGGGGGCGATGATGTCCAGCAGCAGGCAGAGCACCTCGAGGACCAGGGCCTGCTGCCCCGCGCGGCTGCGGGCGCTGGGCGTTATCCCCGACACCATGGCCACCACCAGGTTCTGCATGTGGTGCAGCTTGGCCAGGGCCTGGGGAGAGGCAGCCAGGTTGGAAAGGACCTCTGAGATCAAGTCCAACCTTTGACCCACTCTCCCCATTAGTTCCCAGATCATGGCACATTCAGGCTCCTCTTAAAAACCTCCAGGGATGGATGGAGAATCCACCCCCTCCCCGGGCAGCCCAATCCACCCTCCCTGCCCTGGAAAGGATTTTTTTTCCTAAAAGCTCAGCCACAGCTGGCACCCCAGATGTCCTCTGTGGGTGACAGAGATGCCACCACCCCCCTCCCTGGTACTTGCATCCTGCTGGCTGCTGGGATAAGCCAAGCGGGGGACGTTGGTGGCCGCGAAGAGGAGGTGGAAAGCCACAGGCAGGAAGGGGAGGTAACGGAGCAGCTGGAAGTTCTGGCACTGCAGGACAGCTCTGCTGAGCAGGTCAGAGAAACCCAACCACTCCAGGGCCAAGCACACCGAGCTCAAGCTGGAGTCCCTCAACTTCATGTTCAGGAAATTTTCATACAGCCCCTGGAAGCAGATACGAGGATGGGAGGTGGCTCCAAGCCTGGCTGCTTGTCCCTTCAGAACATCCCAGCTCCAACACAACACCCCCAGAACTCCATCCAGCACAACCCTGCTGCACGGAGGGGTTTCCCAAGGATGCCACCACCCCCAGCATGGCAGGGAAAGGGATCCCCCCTGGAACACCTCTTCTGTGAGGACAGGATGAGAGAGTTGGAGGTATTCAAGCTGGAGAAAGGGAGAACTCAAAGCACCAGGAAAGTTGAGGGGAAGAAGTTTGGACAAAGGCATGGAGGGATAGGACAAGGGGGGATGGTTTTAAGCTGAAAGAGGGAGGATTTAGGTTTAGACATTGGGAAAAAATGGTTTGCTGTGAGGGTGCTGAGCCCCTGGTTGCCCAGAGAAGCTGTGGCTGCCTCATCCCTGGCAGTGTTGAAGGTTGGATGGGGCTTGGAGCACCCTGGGCTGGTGGGAGGTGTCCTTGCCCATGCAGGGGGTGGTGCTGGATGAGTTTTAAGGTCCCTTCCAACCCAAACCCTTCTCTGATTCTTTCCCCCACCCCTCCCAGCTGCTCTACCTGGGCCAGCTTCTCCTGCTCCCCCGAGGACACGGCGAGGTGCAGGATGCGGTGGAAGCGGTGGGAGGAGGTGGTGAGGGAACCCATCCCCACGAGGTCCTCATCACCCACCAGGAACTGGGTTGGCAAAGCAGGGTCCATTCCTATCCTGTGCCTGGGAGGAGCCCAAAGGGAAGAGCTCAGGGTGACCCCAGCACTGGATGGACCAGCAAAGGAATAATTGGACCCTGGTCCGAAGGCAACACCGATGCCAAATTATTGGGCGTGAGAGAAGGGACAGAGAGCATCTGGAGACACAAATCTGCTGATGAAGATGGGTTTGGTGCAGCTCTCCAGGACCTTTCAAGGTTTCTCCACCACAAGTCTTGAGCTCCAACAAAGCTGTGAGCCCCGAGCAGACAGCACAGCTAACAAATCCCCCCACTTTTACCTTTGCACCTTCGGGAGCTGGAAGATCTCCTGCCAGATGGAGAAGAGCCCTTTGTTTTGGTCCTTCAAGCCAATCCTCATCGTCTGAACCATCTGCACACTCAGCTCCTTCTGGCCTCGGCCATGCAGGAACTGCAAGACAAGGGAGGAGCTGGAGGGCAGGAGGATGCCCAGGGCAGGGAGGTGGTGCTGGGGCAAGGTGGAGGCAGAGGGGATCCTCCTCGCCTTGGAGGCGAAAAATACCACGCGGGACAGGGTGGGTGTTTTAAGGATCTGCCTGGGAAATATTTCTTTTTGACTCCCCTCCCATCCTCACCCAAGCCTGGACCTAGTCAGGAGCAGGTCCATGTCCCCCCGAGGCTGCAGCAGCAGCAGCAGCAGTACCTGCAGGGTGTTGATGCAGGAGCGGATGTCGTTCTCTGTCTTCTGGCAGAGGGCGAGCAGAGCGCCCATGTCCGCCCGCATGCCCTGCTGCAGGGTGACCTGCAGGAGAAAAGGGGGGGTCAGCAGGGAGGGACCCCAACCCTGGAAGGGACAGAGGAGGCCTGGGTCATCCCACACACCTCACAGAGTCGCTGGGCCAGCCGGGAAGAAGAGGTCCTGGGGAAGGTGAGCAGGAAGGATTGGTGCCGCAGTGGGCGCAGGGCAGGGACGTACCTGGCAAAGGGAAGGAGAGGGGAGCCTGAGCCACCAGCCAGGCAGTGAGCCCAGCCTGGATTGGGCTGGAAGGAACCTTAAAGATTATCCAGTCCAACACCCTGCATGGGCAGGGACACCTCCCACCAACCCAGGGTGCTCCAAGCCCCATCCAGCCTTCAACACTCCCAGGGATGGGGCAGCCACAGCTTCTCCGGGTAATCTGGGCCAGGGGCTCAGCACCCTCACAGCAATTTCTTCCCAATATCCAACCTAAATCTCCCCTCTTTCAGCTTAAAACCCTTCCTCCTTGTCCTATCCCTCCATGCACTTGTCCAAAGTCCCTCCCCAGCTTTCCTGGAACCCCTTCAGGTACTGGAGGAGCTCTCAAGTCTCCCTGGAGCCTTCCCTTCTCCAGCTTGGATGAGTAATACTCCACTCCAGGAGAGACAAGTTGTTCAGCAACTACCTGTACACCACTGCACACCTGGACAAGCACAAACACAACCAGAAACCCCCAACCCAGCAACAACTGACCCCAGAACTGCAAAACCTGAAGAGGGGGAGAGAGGGGGTTTGAGGGAAACCGAGCAGGTTGTAACTTCACTTCTCACGAGCAGGTCTGACAGCAGGTAAGTCAGCACAGCAAAATTTTATTTTATGGGTGCCCTCTGGGGCAGGGCCTGAGCTCTCCATCCCTCCCACAGCCCCGGGTGACACTCACTGGTCGTTGCAGATGCAGATGATGGGTCTGAGCAGCAGCCCCCCCTCCTGCCGCCTCCTCCGGGCCCCCGGCTCCCCCTCCCCATCCTTGCGCTGGACGATGCTCAGCAGAACGTTGATGGATGCCTTGGGAGAAGGAGAGAAAACAAAAAAAAAAAGAGAAAAATCAAGGAGAGAAGGGATGAATTCATGCTGTTCAGAGGAAAGAAACAGAAGAGGGGAGAGGGCAAGGGTTTATTAAGCCCCTTGGAGGTCAGAGCCAGGCTGGGCTCACCGCGGGCGCGCCGTCTATCTCGTCGATGATCAGGCAGTTGGGTTTCTCGTTGGCCCCCAGCACAGACCTCATCTGGGTGGCAGCTTCAATGCGAGTCCTGAAAACCTCAGGGCTGCGGTCATCACTGCAAAGCAAGGCAGTGCCAGCCTGCTGTGGCACCACAGCAACCCCGGGCAGGGCAGCAAACCCCCTAGCTGGGCGTCAGCATCTCCAGCAGGGCAGCACCCCCCAGCAGGGAATCACCACCCAGCAGGGAATCAGCCCCCCACCAGGGAATCACCACCCAGCAGGGAATCAACACCCAGCAGGGAATCAACACCCAAGCAGGGAATCACCCTCCAGGAGGGAATCACCCTCCAGGAGGGAATCACCCTCCAGGAGGGAATCACCACCCAGCAGGGAATCACCTCCAGCAGGGAATCACCACCCAGCAGGGAATCAACACCCAGCAGGGAATCAACACCCAGCAGGGAATCAGCCCCCCAGCAGGGAATCACCACCCAAGCAGGGAATCAGCCTCCAGGAGGGAATCAACCCCCCAGCAGGGAATCAACACCCAGCAGGGAATCAACACCCAAGCAGGGAATCAACACCCAGCAGGGAATCAACACCCAAGCAGGGAATCAGCCTCCAGGAGGGAATCAACCCCCCAGCAGGGAATCAACACCCAGCAGGGAATCAGCCCCCCAGCAGGGAATCACCACCCAAGCAGGGAATCAACACCCAAGCAGGGAATCACCCTCCAGGAGGGAATCAGCCCCCCAGCAGGGAATCAACACCCAGCAGGGAATCAACACCCAGCAGGGAATCAACACCCAGCAGGGAATCAGCCCCCCAGCAGGGAATCACCACCCAGCAGGGAATCACCTCCAGCAGGGAATCACCACCCAAGCAGGGAATCACCACCCAAGCAGGGAATCAACACCCAGCAGGGAATCAACACCCAAGCAGGGAATCAACACCCAGCAGGGAATCAACACCCAAGCAGGGAATCAACACCCAAGCAGGGAATCACCCTCCAGGAGGGAATCAGCCCCCCAGCAGGGAATCAACACCCAGCAGGGAATCAACACCCAGCAGGGAATCAACACCCAGCAAGGAATCAACACCCAAGCAGGGAATCACCCTCCAGGAGGGAATCAACCCCCCAGCAGGGAATCAACACCCAGCAGGGAATCACCACCCAGCAGGGAATCACCTCCAGGAGGGAATCAACACCCAAGCAGGGAATCACCACCCAAGCAGGGAATCACCACCCAAGCAGGGAATCACCACCCAAGCAGGGAATCAACACCCAGCAGGGAATCAACACCCAAGCAGGGAATCAACACCCAAGCAGGGAATCACCCTCCAGGAGGGAATCAGCCCCCCAGCAGGGAATCAGCCCCCCAGCAGGGAATCAACACCCAGCAAGGAATCAACACCCAGCAAGGAATCAACACCCAAGCAGGGAATCACCCTCCAGGAGGGAATCAACCCCCCAGCAGGGAATCACCACCCAGCAGGGAATCACCTCCAGGAGGGAATCAACACCCAAGCAGGGAATCACCACCCAAGCAGGGAATCAACACCCAGCAGGGAATCAGCCCCCCAGCAGGGAATCACTTCCAGCAGGGAATCAACACCCAGCAGGGAATCAACACCCAGCAGGGAATCAGCCTCCCCAGCAGGGAATCAACACCCAGCAGGGAATCAACACCCAGCAGGGAATCAACACCCAGCAGGGAATCAGCCCCCCAGCAGGGAATCAACACCCAGCAAGGAATCAACACCCAGCAAGGAATCAACACCCAAGCAGGGAATCACCCTCCAGGAGGGAATCAACCCCCCAGCAGGGAATCAACACCCAGCAGGGAATCAACACCCAAGCAGGGAATCACCCTCCAGGAGGGAATCAACCCCCCAGCAGGGAATCACCACCCAGCAGGGAATCAACACCCAAGCAGGGAATCACCACCCAAGCAGGGAATCACCACCCAAGCAGGGAATCACCACCCAAGCAGGGAATCAGCCCCCCAGCAGGGAATCAACACCCAGCAGGGAATCAACACCCAGCAGGGAATCAACACCCAAGCAGGGAATCACCCTCCAGGAGGGAATCAGCCCCCCAGCAGGGAATCAACACCCAGCAGGGAATCAACACCCAGCAGGGAATCACCACCCAAGCAGGGAATCAACACCCAGCAGGGAATCAACACCCAGCAGGGCAGCACCTCCAGGAGGGAATTAATCCCCCAGCAGGGAATCACCTCCAGGGAGACATCACCCTCAAGGAGGGAATCACCCCCCAGCAGGGAATCACTCTTGAGGAGGGAATTCCCCCCCCAGAGGGCACCACCCCCCAAGCAGGGCATCACCCCCCCAAGCAGGGCATCACCCCCCAAGCAGGGCATCACCCCCCCAAGCAGGGCATCACCCCCCAAGCAGGGCACCAATGCCCAGCAGGGAATCAGCCCCAGTAGAGCATCACCCCCTGCCCAAGCAGGGCAGCCCTGGCCCAGGCTGCCCAGAGAGGTTGTGGAGCCTCCTTCCCTGGAGACATTCAAAGCCCACCTGGATGTGTCCCCTGTGTCACCTGCTGCAGGTGACACTGCTTTGGACTCAATGATCTCTTGAGGTCCTTTCCAACCCCTCACTTTCTATGATTCTATGATCACCCCCAGCAGAGCATCACCCCCTCACCTCATCATGTCACCCCCCAGCACTGTGTCACCCCCCCAAGCACGGTGTCACCCCCCCAGCACGGTGTCACCCCCCCAGCATGGTGTCACCCCCCCAGCATGGTGTCACCCCCCCCAGCATGGTGTCACCCCCCCCAGCACGGTGTCACCCCCCCCAGCATGGTGTCACCACCCCCAGCACAGTGTCACCCCCCCCAGCATGGTGTCACCTCCCAGCATGGTGTCACCCCCCCACCACGGTGTCACCCCCCCAGCAGAGCATCACCCCCCTCACCCCACCATGATGTCACCCCCCAGCACGGTGTCACCCCCCCCACCATGGTGTCACCCCCCCCAGCATGGTGTCACCCCCCCAGCACGGTGTCACCCCCCCAGCATGGTGTCACCCCCCAGCACGGTCTCACTCCCCCCACCATGGTGTCACCCCCCAGCACGGTGTCACCCCCCCCAGCACAGTGTCACCCCCCAGCACGGTGTCACCCCCCCAGCACGGTGTCACCCCCCCCAGCACGGTGTCACTCCCTCCATCATGGTGTCACCCCCCCAGTACGGTGTCACCCCCCCAGCACGGTGTCACCCCCCCCAGCACGGTGTCACCTCCCCAGCACGGTGTCACCTCCCCATCACCGTGTCACCCCCCCCGGCATGGTGTCACCCTCCAGCACGGTCTCACTCCCCCCACCATGGTGTCACCCCCCAGCACGGTGTCCCCTCTGCCAGCCTCACCTGGCGTTCATCTCGACAGCGTTGTACCCTGCATGCCTGGCAATGACGTGGGCCAGCGTGGTCTTTCCCAAGCCAGGTGGGCCACAGAGCAGGGCTACCTGTGACAAAGGGACCATCAGCCCCAGGGGCAGCAGGAGGAGGGGGCTCTGGAGCCTTCCAGCTCATCTGCTTCAACCCTTGGGAGCTGCTGTGCTGGGCGGGGGAAATGCTTGGAAAAGGGAAAGTCACTGGAGGAAGAAGAGCAAGGTCTGAGAGGGAGAATCATGGATTCAGAGGATGGTTTGGGTTGGAAGGACCTGAAAGATCCTATGAGGAGAGGCTGAGGGAGCTGGGGGTGTTGAGGCTGGAGAAGAGGAGGCTCAGGGGAGACCTCATCACTCTCTCCAACTCCCTGAAAGGAGGTTGGAGCCAGGGGGGGGTTGGGCTCTTTTCCCAGGCAACTCTCAGCAAGACAAGAGGCCATGGGCTTATGAATTTTTTCCTAATATCCAACCTAAACCTCCCCTGCAGAGCTTCAGCTCTGCCAGGGGAGGTTTAGGTTGGATATTAGGAAGGAATTCTTTGCAGAGAGGGTGATCAGACACTGGAATGGGCTGCCCAGGGAAGGGGTGGATTCTCCATCCCTGGAGATATTTCAAAAGAGCCTGGATGTGGCACTCAGTGCCATGGGCTGGGAACCACGGGGGGAGTGGATCAAGGGTTGGACTTGAGGAGCTCTGAGGTCCCTTCCAACCCAGCCCATTCTAGGATTCTGTGATCACCTCCTGCCAACACCCTTGCACGAGGGACAGCTCTCTCTAGAGCAAGCTGCATCCTGGCAGCAGCTCTCCTGCAGAGTTAAAGTTTGCCAGGCAACAGAGAGAAAAACTGAACAAAATCCCACCCAGAATTACCCTCCCGAGAAGCAATGCTGTTAGGATCTGGTTTGTCCCCATTTTTAACCCCTGACAGGACAAGCTGGAGATATTAAGCTGGCCCAGGTGGTTATCACTGCTCACTTTAGCAGCTGAGCATCACTGCCCTTTTCCAGCTGCAGAAACTTCTGGGCCAAGGCACCAAACAAAGTCAAGAGCAACCAATGCTAAGAACAGAACAACTTCCATCAATCCTGCCCTTGAATTTGGCCTGAGGAATCCTGTGCCCCTCCCCACATTGTCACAGTACCCAAGCCAAAACAGAAGAAGAAAAGAGAAGCCCCTTTCTTTACTAAAAAATACAATTACAAGGAACTGTAATA